>NC_060183.1:86900847-86925847 GCF_021184085.1 Oncorhynchus gorbuscha | reverse complement strand
TATAGGTACAGGGTTAGATAGTGTATAGGTACAGGGTTAGATAATGTATAGGTACAGGGTTAGATAGTGTATAGGTACAGGGTTAGATAGTGTATAGGTACAGGGTTAGATAGTCTATAGGTACAGGGTTAGATAGTAGATAGTGTCTTGCTACAGGGTTATATAGTAGATAGTGTATAGGTACAGGGTTAGATAGTGTATAGGTACAGGTTTAGATAGTGTATAGGTACAGGGTTAGATAGTGTATAGGTACAGGGTTAGATAGTAGATAGTGTATAGGTAAAGGGTTAGATAGTGTATAAGTACAGGGTTAGATAGTAGATAGTGTATAGGTACAGGATTAGATAGTGTATAGGTACAGGGTTATATAGTAGATAGTGTATAGGTACAGGGTTAGATAGTGTATAGGTACAGGGTTATATAGTAGATAGTGTATAGGTACAGGGTTAGATAGTAGATAGTGTATAGGTACAGGGTTATATAGTAGATAGTGTATAGGTACAGGGTTAGATAGTGTATAGGTACAGGGTTATATAGTAGATAGTGTATAGGTACAGGGTTATATAGTAGATAGTGTATAGGTACAGGGTTATATAGTAGATAGTGTATAGGTACAGGGTTATATAGTAGATAGTGTATAGGTACAGGGTTTGATAGTGTATAGGTACATGGTTATATAGTAGATAGTGTATAGGTACAGGGTTAGATAGTGTATAGGTACAGGGTTATATAGTAGATAGTGTATAGGTACAGGGTTAGATAGTGTATAGGTACAGGGTTATATAGTAGATAGTGTATAGGTACAGGGTTAGATAGTGTATAGGTACAGGGTTATATAGTAGATAGTTTATAGGTACAGGGTTAGATAGTGTATAGGTACAGGGTTAGATAGTAGATAGTGTATAGGTACAGGGTTATATAGTAGATAGTGTATAGGTACAGGGTTAGATAGTATATAGTGTATAGGTAATGGGTTAGATAGTGTATAGGTACAGGGTTAGATAGTAGATAGTGTATAGGTACAGGGTTATATAGTAGATAGTTTATAGGTAATGGGTTAGATAGTGTATAGGTACAGGGTTAGATAGTGTATAGGTACAGGGTTAGATAGTAGATAGTGTATAGGTATAGGGTTAGATAGTATATAGTGTATAGGTAATGGGTTAGATAGTGTATAGGTACAGGGTTAGATAGTAGATAGTGTATTGCTACAGGGTTATATAGTAGATAGTGTATAGGTACAGAGTTAGATAGTGTATAGGTACAGGGTTAGATAGTGTATAGGTACAGGGTTAGATAGTAGATAGTGTATAGGTACATGTCACGAATATTACCGAAGGTGACTCCCCTTCTTGTTCGGGTGGCGCTCGGCGGTCGTCGTCGCCGGTCTACTAGCTATCGCCGACCCGTTGTTCTGTGTTCGTTTAGTTTTGTCTAATTGGTAGCACCTGTTTCTAGTTTGGTTGTTAGGATAGGGTATATATAGTCTGTTTAGCCCGCTTCTGTTTCGTGCGGGCTTGTTCGTCTGTTTTGTTGGTTGAGTGTATTTTGTTTTGCATTTTGGGTTTCACGCTGTCCGTTTATATTTCTGTTCATTTGTGTTTTCACTTTGTACATGTTATGTTTCCGGGACATTAAAGCGTGTTGTTTTTCCCACATCTTTGCTCTCTGCGCCTGACTCCACACCTCTTCACTCATTACAGTGACAGAAGCCCGCACCACGATATGGAGTCAGCAGGAGCAGCGACCACTCCTCTTCCCACTATGGAGGAGAGAGTCCAACATCACACATCCATCCTCCATCGCCTAGGATCAGCGATGGATCAGATGATGGAGAGGATGGATCGTTGGGAGAGGAATGGTTTCCCTACTACTCCACCGACCCTCCCACCAGCAACTCTACCATCTGCCCCATCTGGATCCGGTTCCAGCGCTCTGCACATGACGCCTCCGAGGAATTACGATGGAACAGCGACAGGGTGCCAGGGATTCCTGCTGCAATTAGACCTCTACCTGTCCACCGTTCGACCGGCCCCCTCAGAGGAGGAGAGAGTAGGGGTCCTCATCACCTGCCTGTCTGGTAGAGCCCTGGAGTGGGCTAATGCGGTCTGGAACGGGCCCGACTCGGCGAGAGACAACTACCCAGAGTTCATCCGCCGTTTCCGGGCCGTGTTCGATCACCCTCCAGAGGGTCGTGCGGCAGGTGAGAGATTGTTCCATCTGAGACAGGGGACGAGGAGCGCGCAGGACTTCGCGCTGGAGTTCCGGACCTTGGCTGCGGGAGCAGGGTGGAACGACAGGGCCCTGATAGACCATTACAGGTGTAGCCTGAGAGAGGACGTCCGTAGGGAGCTGGCCTGTCGGGATACTACACTTGGCCTGGATGGACTGATAGACCTGTCGATCCGGTTGGACCATCTGCTAGCTGCTCGTGGACATTCTGAAAGGGTCTTGTCAGTTCTACCTCCTGATCCTCCTGCCCCTATTCCGATGGAGTTAGGAGGTACCGCATCAAGGGAGATCGGAGGAGGAAGCTCCTCCTGTACCAGTTGTGGCCGGAGAGGGCACACGTCTGGTCGGTGCTGGAGGAATTCATCTGGGAATCATGAGGGCAGGCAGAATAGTCATCGGTCACCCCAGGTGAGTAAGCACCACACTCTCCCAGAGTTTCCTGTTGGTCACATGTTCCTATTAATTTGTTTCCTAAATTATTCTCCTTCTCTCCAGCATAAGGCACTGGTAGATTCAGGCGCAGCTGGAAACTTTATAGATCGCGGACTCGCTCAGAGGTTGAGGATTCCGTTAGTAAAAGTAAACCCCCCTTTTCCCGTGCACTCTTTAGATAGTCGACCATTAGGGTCAGGGCTAGTGAAGAAAGCCACAATTTCGTTGGAGATGATTACGCAGGGGAATCACAAGGAGCGAATTAGTTTGTTCCTTATCAATTCACCTGCGTTTCCAGTTGTTCTGGGGATTCCCTGGCTGGCTATTCATAATCCTACGATTTCGTGGAAACAGGGAACTCTACAGGGGTGGTCTGATGAGTGTTCAGGCAGGTGTGTAGGGGTTTCCATCGGTGCTACTACGGTGGAGAGTCCAGACCAGGTTTCCACCGTGCGCATTCCAGCTGAGTATGATGATTTGGCTATCGTTTTCAGTAAAAAGAAAGCGACCCAATTACCACCCCATAGGCAGGGGGATTGCGTGATAAATCTCCAGGTTAACGCTGCAATTCCCAGGAGTCATGTGTATCCTTTGTCTCATGAGGAAGGTGGCTATGGAAAATTATATCACCGAGGCTCTGGGACAGGGGTACATTCGGCCCTCCATGTCACCTGTCTCTTCGAGTTTCTTTTTGTGAAGAAAAAGATGGTGGTTTGCGTCCGTGTATTGATTATAGAGGTCTAAATTCCATCACAGTGGGTTTTAGTTACCCACTACCTCTCATTGCTACGGTAGTGGAATCATTTCACGGAGCGCAGTTCTTCACTAAACTGGATCTCAGGAGTGCTTATAATTTGGTGCATATTCGGAAAGGAGATGAGTGGAAAAC
Source organism: Oncorhynchus gorbuscha (assembly GCF_021184085.1). Classification (NCBI taxonomy): domain Eukaryota; kingdom Metazoa; phylum Chordata; class Actinopteri; order Salmoniformes; family Salmonidae; genus Oncorhynchus; species Oncorhynchus gorbuscha. The sequence goes on along the minus strand of NC_060183.1, from coordinate 86,922,294 downwards.
TGCATTTAGCACTACGTCGGGCCATTATGAGTATCGCGTCATGCCATACGGTTTAAAGAATGCTCCAGCTATATTTCAATCCTTCGTGGATGAAATACTCAGAGACCTGCACAGACAGGGTGTAGTGGTTTATATTGACGATATTTTGATCTACTCCGCTACACGCTCTGCGCATGTATCTCTTGTGCGTAAAGTTCTTAGACGACTGCTGGAGCATGACCTGTATGTGAAGGCGGAGAAATGAGAGTTTTTCAAACAATCAGTTTCCTTCCTGGGTTATCGTATTTCCAGCTCTGGTTTGGTAATGGAGGGTGACCGCGTTAAGGCCGTGCGTAATTGGCCGACTCCGACAACGGTAAAGGAAGTGCAGCGGTTCTTGGGATTTGCCAATTACTACCGGAGGTTTATCCGGGGTTTTGGTCAGGTAGCTGCCCCTATTACCTCACTGCTGAAGGGGGGACCGGTGCGTTTACAGTGGTCAGCAGAGGCGAACGGAGCTTTTCATAAGTTGAAGGCGATGTTTACTAAGGCGCCGGTGTTGGCACATCCGGACCCTTCTTTGGCGTTTATAGTAGAGGTGGACGCATCCGAGGCTGGGGTTGGAGCGGTGCTCTCACAGCGTTCGGGTGTGCCACCGTAAGCTCCGCCCCTGTGCCTTTTTTCTAAGAAACACGGGCCAGCGGAGCGGAATTATGATGTGGGGGATAGGGAGTTGTTGGCTATGGTTAAGGCCCTGAAGGTGTGGAGACACTGGCTTGAGGGGGATAAGCACCCTTTCCTTATCTGGACTGACCATCGTAACCTGGAGTATATCCTATCAGCTAGGAGACTGAATCCTCGTCAGGCAAGGTGGGACATGTTTTTCACCAGATTTCGTTTCACTGTCTCATATAGACCAGGTTCCCTCAACACTAAGGCTGACGCGCTGTCAAGACTCTATGACACTGAGGACAGGTCCATCGATCCTACTCCCATCATTCCGGCAGCTAAGCTGGTGGCACCGGTAGTATGGGATGTGGACGCGGACATCGAGCGGGCACTAAGGGGGGAACCTACGTCTCCAAAGTGTCCGGAGGGTCGTAGGTACGTACCGCTGGCTGTTCGTGATCAATTGATTCGATGGGCTCATTGTCTACCCTCGTCGGGTCATCCAGGTGTTTATAGGACAGTGAGAGGTCTTGAGAGGAAGTACTGGTGGCCCACTTTGAGGAGGGATGTGCGATTCTATGTTTCCTCCTGTTCGGTGTGCGCCCAGAGTAAGGCTCCTAGACACCTGCCAAGAGGTAAATTACAACCTCTTCCCGTTCTACAACGGCCGTGGACCCATCTTTCGGTGGATTTTCTTACTGACCTCCCCCCTCTCAGGGTAACACTACTATCCTGGTCGTTGTGGATCGGTTCTCTAAGTCCTGCCGTCTTATCCCATTGCCCGGTCTCCCTACGGCCCTACAGACTGCGGAAGCTCTTTTCACCCATGTCTTCCGGCACTACGGGGTGCCCGAGGATATAGTTTCTGATCGGGGCCCCCAATTTATCTCCCGTGTTTGGAGAGCATTTATGGAACGTCTGGGGGTCTCGGTCAGCCTTACCTCAGGGTATCACCCAGAGAGTAATGGTCAGGTGGAGAGAGTTAACCAGGAGGTGGGTAGGTTTCTGCGGTCGTATTGCCAAGATCGGCCAGGCGAGTGGGCGAGATATATTCCCTGGGCAGAAATAGCCCAGAATTCACTAAGCCACTCTTCTACCAACATGTCACCATTTGAGTGCGTGTTGGGGTACCAGCCGGTCCTGGCACCGTGGCATCAGAGCCAGACTGAGGCTCCTGCGGTGGAGGAGTGGGTACAGCGCTCTAAGGAGACTTGGAGGGCAGTCCAGGAGTCATTACGCCAAGCGAGTATAAGGCAGAAGAAGAGGGCTGACCGTCACCGCAGTGAGGCCCCCGTGTTTGCACCTGGGGACAAGGTCTGGCTCTCGACCAGAAACCTGCCTCTCCGCTTGCCCTGCCGGAAGCTGGGTCCGCAGTGTATAGGGCCATTTAAAGTCTTGAGGAGAATAAATGAGGTTTGTTATCGATTATTACTTCCTTCGTATTATCGTATTAACCCCTCATTTCATGTGTCTCTTCTCAGGCCGGTGGTAGCTGGTCCCATGCAGGAACATGAGGTACCGGAGGTTCCTCCACCCCCTCTGGACATCGAGGGGTCCCCGGCGTACAAGATACGAGCTATTCTGGACTCGAGACGCCGGGTGAGAGGCTTGCAGTACCTCGTCGACTGGGAGGGGTACGGTCACGAGGAGAGGTGCTGGGTTCCGGCGAGGGATATTCTAGACCCATCCATGTTGAGTGAATTCCATCGCCTCCGTCCGGATCGCCCAGCGCCTCGGCCTCCGGGTCGTCCCCGAGGCCGACGTCGGCGCGCTGCGGGAGCTGCGCGTCAGGAGGGGGGTACTGTCACGAATATTACCGAAGGTGACACCCCTTCTTGTTCGGGTGGCGCTCGGCGGTCGTCGTCGCCGGTCTACTACCTATCTCCGATCCGTTGTTCTGTGTTCGTTTAGTTTTGTCTAATTGGTAGCACCTGTTTCTAGTTTGGTTGTTAGGATAGGGTATATATAGTCTGTTTAGCCCGCTTCTGTTTCGTGCGGGCTTGTTCGTCTGTTTTGTTGGTTGAGTGTATTTTGTTTTGCATTTTGGGTTTCACGCTGTCCGTTTATATTTCTGTTCATTTGTGTTTTCACTTTGTACATGTTATGTTTCCGGGACATTAAAGCGTGTTGTTTTTCCCACATCTTTGCTCTCTGCGCCTGACTCCACACCTCTTCACTCATTACAGTGACAGAAGCCCGCACCACGATATGGAGTCAGCAGGAGCAGCGACCACTCCTCTTCCCACTATGGAGGAGAGAGTCCAACATCACACATCCATCCTCCATCGCCTAGGATCAGCGATGGATCAGATGATGGAGAGGATGGATCGTTGGGAGAGGAATGGTTTCCCTACTACTCCACCGACCCTCCCACCAGCAACTCTACCATCTGCCCCATCTGGATCCGGTTCCAGCGCTCTGCACATGACGCCTCCGAGGAATTACGATGGAACAGCGACAGGGTGCCAGGGATTCCTGCTGCAATTAGACCTCTACCTGTCCACCGTTCGACCGGCCCCCTCAGAGGAGGAGAGAGTAGGGGTCCTCATCACCTGCCTGTCTGGTAGAGCCCTGGAGTGGGCTAATGCGGTCTGGAACGGGCCCGACTCGGCGAGAGACAACTACTCAGAGTTCATCCGCCGTTTCCGGGCCGTGTTCGATCACCCTCCAGAGGGTCGTGCGGCAGGTGAGAGATTGTTCCATCTGAGACAGGGGACGAGGAGCGCGCAGGACTTCGCGCTGGAGTTCCGGACCTTGGCTGCGGGAGCAGGGTGGAACGACAGGGCCCTGATAGACCATTACAGGTGTAGCCTGAGAGAGGACGTCCGTAGGGAGCTGGCCTGTCGGGATACTACACTTGGCCTGGATGGACTGATAGACCTGTCGATCCGGTTGGACCATCTGCTAGCTGCTCGTGGACATTCTGAAAGGGTCTTGTCAGTTCTACCTCCTGATCCTCCTGCCCCTATTCCGATGGAGTTAGGAGGTACCGCATCAAGGAGATCGGAGGAGGAAGCTCCTCCTGTACCAGTTGTGGCCGGAGAGGGCACACGTCTGGTCGGTGCTGGAGGAATTCATCTGGGAATCATGAGGGCAGGCAGAATAGTCATCGGTCACCCCAGGTGAGTAAGCACCACACTCTCCCAGAGTTTCCTGTTGGTCACATGTTCCTATTAATTTGTTTCCTAAATTATTCTCCTTCTCTCCAGCATAAGGCACTGGTAGATTCAGGCGCAGCTGGAAACTTTATAGATCGCGGACTCGCTCAGAGGTTGAGGATTCCGTTAGTAAAAGTAAACCCCCCTTTTCCCGTGCACTCTTTAGATAGTCGACCATTAGGGTCAGGGCTAGTGAAGAAAGCCACAATTTCGTTGGAGATGATTACGCAGGGGAATCACAAGGAGCGAATTAGTTTGTTCCTCATCAATTCACCTGCGTTTCCAGTTGTTCTGGGGATTCCCTGGCTGGCTATTCATAATCCTACGATTTCGTGGAAACAGGGAACTCTACAGGGGTGGTCTGATGAGTGTTCAGGCAGGTGTGTAGGGGTTTCCATCGGTGCTACTACGGTGGAGAGTCCAGACCAGGTTTCCACCGTGCGCATTCCAGCTGAGTATGATGATTTGGCTATCGTTTTCAGTAAAAAGAAAGCGACCCAATTACCACCCCATAGGCAGGGGGATTGCGTGATAAATCTCCAGGTTAACGCTGCAATTCCCAGGAGTCATGTGTATCCTTTGTCTCATGAGGAGAAGGTGGCTATGGAAAATTATATCACCGAGGCTCTGGGACAGGGGTACATTCGGCCCTCCATGTCACCTGTCTCTTCGAGTTTCTTTTTTGTGAAGAAAAAAGATGGTGGTTTGCGTCCGTGTATTGATTATAGAGGTCTAAATTCCATCACAGTGGGTTTTAGTTACCCACTACCTCTCATTGCTACGGTAGTGGAATCATTTCACGGAGCGCAGTTCTTCACTAAACTGGATCTCAGGAGTGCTTATAATTTGGTGCATATTCGGAAAGGAGATGAGTGGAAAACTGCATTTAGCACTACGTCGGGCCATTATGAGTATCGCGTCATGCCATACGGTTTAAAGAATGCTCCAGCTATATTTCAATCCTTCGTGGATGAAATACTCAGAGACCTGCACAGACAGGGTGTAGTGGTTTATATTGACGATATTTTGATCTACTCCGCTACACGCTCTGCGCATGTATCTCTTGTGCGTAAAGTTCTTAGACGACTGCTGGAGCATGACCTGTATGTGAAGGCGGAGAAATGAGAGTTTTTCAAACAATCAGTTTCCTTCCTGGGTTATCGTATTTCCAGCTCTGGTTTGGTAATGGAGGGTGACCGCGTTAAGGCCGTGCGTAATTGGCCGACTCCGACAACGGTAAAGGAAGTGCAGCGGTTCTTGGGATTTGCCAATTACTACCGGAGGTTTATCCGGGGTTTTGGTCAGGTAGCTGCCCCTATTACCTCACTGCTGAAGGGGGGACCGGTGCGTTTACAGTGGTCAGCAGAGGCGAACGGAGCTTTTCATAAGTTGAAGGCGATGTTTACTAAGGCGCCGGTGTTGGCACATCCGGACCCTTCTTTGGCGTTTATAGTAGAGGTGGACGCATCCGAGGCTGGGGTTGGAGCGGTGCTCTCACAGCGTTCGGGTGTGCCACCGAAGCTCCGCCCCTGTGCCTTTTTTTCTAAGAAACACGGGCCAGCGGAGCGGAATTATGATGTGGGGGATAGGGAGTTGTTGGCTATGGTTAAGGCCCTGAAGGTGTGGAGACACTGGCTTGAGGGGGATAAGCACCCTTTCCTTATCTGGACTGACCATCGTAACCTGGAGTATATCCTATCAGCTAGGAGACTGAATCCTCGTCAGGCAAGGTGGGACATGTTTTTCACCAGATTTCGTTTCACTGTCTCATATAGACCAGGTTCCCTCAACACTAAGGCTGACGCGCTGTCAAGACTCTATGACACTGAGGACAGGTCCATCGATCCTACTCCCATCATTCCGGCAGCTAAGCTGGTGGCACCGGTAGTATGGGATGTGGACGCGGACATCGAGCGGGCACTAAGGGGGGAACCTACGTCTCCAAAGTGTCCGGAGGGTCGTAGGTACGTACCGCTGGCTGTTCGTGATCAATTGATTCGATGGGCTCATTGTCTACCCTCGTCGGGTCATCCAGGTGTTTATAGGACAGTGAGAGGTCTTGAGAGGAAGTACTGGTGGCCCACTTTGAGGAGGGATGTGCGATTCTATGTTTCCTCCTGTTCGGTGTGCGCCCAGAGTAAGGCTCCTAGACACCTGCCAAGAGGTAAATTACAACCTCTTCCCGTTCTACAACGGCCGTGGACCCATCTTTCGGTGGATTTTCTTACTGACCTCCCCCCTCTCAGGGTAACACTACTATCCTGGTCGTTGTGGATCGGTTCTCTAAGTCCTGCCGTCTTATCCCATTGCCCGGTCTCCCTACGGCCCTACAGACTGCGGAAGCTCTTTTCACCCATGTCTTCCGGCACTACGGGGTGCCCGAGGATATAGTTTCTGATCGGGGCCCCCAATTTATCTCCCGTGTTTGGAGAGCATTTATGGAACGTCTGGGGGTCTCGGTCAGCCTTACCTCAGGGTATCACCCAGAGAGTAATGGTCAGGTGGAGAGAGTTAACCAGGAGGTGGGTAGGTTTCTGCGGTCGTATTGCCAAGATCGGCCAGGCGAGTGGGCGAGATATATTCCCTGGGCAGAAATAGCCCAGAATTCACTAAGCCACTCTTCTACCAACATGTCACCATTTGAGTGCGTGTTGGGGTACCAGCCGGTCCTGGCACCGTGGCATCAGAGCCAGACTGAGGCTCCTGCGGTGGAGGAGTGGGTACAGCGCTCTAAGGAGACTTGGAGGGCAGTCCAGGAGTCATTACGCCAAGCGAGTATAAGGCAGAAGAAGAGGGATGACCGTCACCGCAGTGAGGCCCCGTGTTTGCACCTGGGGACAAGGTCTGGCTCTCGACCAGAAACCTGCCTCTCCGCTTGCCCTGCCGGAAGCTGGGTCCGCAGTGTATAGGGCCATTTAAAGTCTTGAGGAGAATAAATGAGGTTTGTTATCGATTATTACTTCCTTCGTATTATCGTATTAACCCCTCATTTCATGTGTCTCTTCTCAGGCCGGTGGTAGCTGGTCCCATGCAGGAACATGAGGTACCGGAGGTTCCTCCACCCCCTCTGGACATCGAGGGGTCCCCGGCGTACAAGATACGAGCTATTCTGGACTCGAGACGCCGGGTGAGAGGCTTGCAGTACCTCGTCGACTGGGAGGGGTACGGTCCGGAGGAGAGGTGCTGGGTTCCGGCGAGGGATATTCTAGACCCATCCATGTTGAGTGAATTCCATCGCCTCCGTCCGGATCGCCCAGCGCCTCGGCCTCCGGGTCGTCCCCGAGGCCGACGTCGGCGCGCTGCGGGAGCTGCGCGTCAGGAGGGGGGTACTGTCACGAATATTACCGAAGGTGACTCCCCTTCTTGTTCGGGTGGCGCTCGGCGGTCGTCGTCGCCGGTCTACTAGCTATCGCCGATCCGTTGTTCTGTGTTCGTTTAGTTTTGTCTAATTGGTAGCACCTGTTTCTAGTTTGGTTGTTAGGATAGGGTATATATAGTCTGTTTAGCCCGCTTCTGTTTCGTGCAGGCTTGTTCATCTGTTTTGTTGGTTGAGTGTATTTTGTTTTGCATTTTGGGTTTCACGCTGTCCGTTTATATTTCTGTTCATTTGTGTTTTCACTTTGTACATGTTATGTTTCCGGGACATTAAAGCGTGTTGTTTTTCCCACATCTTTGCTCTCTGCGCCTGACTCCACACCTCTTCACTCATTACTGTGACAGTACAGGGTTAGATAGTGTATAGGTACAGGGTTAGATAGTAGATAGTGTATAGGTACAGGGTTAGATAGTGTATATGTACAGGGTTAGATAGTGTATAGGTACAGGGTTAGATAGTGTATAGGTACAGGGTTAGATAGTGTATAGGTACAGGGTTAGATAGTGTATAGGTACAGGGTTAGATAGTGTATAGGTACAGGGTTAGATAGTGTATAGGTACAGGGTTAGATAGTGTATAGGTACAGGGTTAGATTGTAGATAGTGTATAGGTAGAGGGTTAGATAGTGTATAGGTACAGGGTTAGATAGTAGATAGTGTATAGGTACAGGGTTATATAGTAGATAGTGTATAGGTACAGGGTTAGATAGTGTATAGGTACAGCGTTAGATAGTAGATAGTGTATAGGTAAAGGGTTAGATAGTGTATAGGTACAGGGTTAGATAGTGTATAGGTACAGGGTTAGTTAGTAGATCGTGTATTGCTACAGTTTTATATAGTAGATAGTGTATAGGTAAAGGGTTAGATAGTGTATAGGTACAGGGTTAGATAGTGTATAGGTACAGGGTTAGATAGTGTATAGGTACAGGGTTAGATAGTAGATAGTTTATTGCTACAGGGTTATATAGTAGATAGTGTATAGGTACAGGGTTAGATAGTGTATAGGTACAGGGTTAGATAGTAGAAAGTTTATAGGTACAGGATTAGATAGTGTATATGTACAGGGTTAGATAGTAGATAGTGTATAGGTACAGGGTTATATAGTAGATAGTGTATAGGTACAGGGTTAGATAGTGTATAGGTACAGGGTTAGATAGTAGATCGTGTATAGGTACAGGGTTAGATAGTGTATAGGTACAGGGTTAGATAGTAGATAGTGTATAGGTACAGGGTTAGATAGTAGATAGTGTATTGCTACAGTTTTATATAGTAGATAGTGTATAGGTAAAGGGTTAGATAGTGTATAGGTACAGGGTTAGATAGTGTATAGGTACAGGGTTAGATAGTAGATAGTGTATAGGTACAGGGCTAGATAGTGTATATGTACAGGGTTAGATAGTGTATAGGTACAGGGTTAGATAGTCTATAGGTACAGGGTTAGATAGTGTATAGGTACAGGGTTATATAGTGTATAGGTACAGGGTTAGATAGTGTATAGGTACAGGGTTAGATAGTGTATAGGTACAGGGTTAGATAGTGTATAGGTACAGGGTTAGATAGTAGATAGTGTATAGGTACAGGGTTAGATAGTGTATATGTACAGGGTTAGATAGTGTATAGGTACAGGGTTAGATAGTCTATAGGTACAGGGTTAGATAGTAGATAGTGTATAGGTACAGGGTTATATAGTAGATAGTGTATAGGTACAGGGTTAGATAGTGTATAGGTACAGGGTTAGATAGTGTATAGGTACAGGGTTAGATAGTGTATAGGTACAGGGTTAGATTGTAGATAGTGTATAGGTAGAGGGTTAGATAGTGTATAGGTACAGGGTTAGATAGTGTATAGGTACAGGGTTAGATAGTAGATAGTGTATAGGTAAAGGGTTAGATAGTGTATAGGTACAGGGTTAGATAGTAGATAGTGTATAGGTACAGGGTTATATAGTAGATAGTGTATAGGTACAGGGTTAGATAGTGTTTAGGTACAGGGTTAGATAGTAGATAGTGTATAGGTAAAGGGTTAGATAGTGTATAGGTACAGGGTTAGATAGTGTATAGGTACAGGGTTAGTTAGTAGATCGTGTATTGCTACAGTTTTATATAGTAGATAGTGTATAGGTAAAGGGTTAGATAGTGTATAGGTACAGGGTTAGATAGTGTATAGGTACAGGGTGAGATAGTAGATAGTGTATAGGTACAGGGTTAGATAGTGTATAGGTACAGGGTTAGATAGTGTATAGGTACAGGGTTAGATAGTAGATAGTGTATAGGTACAGGATTAGATAGTGTATAGGTACAGGGTTAGATAGTGTATAGGTACAGGGTTAGATAGTGTATAGGTACAGGGTTAGATAGTGTATAGGTACAGGGTTAGATAGTAGATAGTGTATTGATACAGTTTTATATAGTAGATAGTGTATAGGTACAGGGTTAGATAATGTATAGGTACAGGGTTATATAGTGTATTGGTACAGGGTTAGATAGTGTATAGGTACAGGGTTAGATAGTGTATAGGTACAGGGTTATATAGTAGATAGTTTATAGGTACAGGATTAGATAGTGTATATGTACAGGGTTAGATAGTAGATAGTGTATAGGTACAGGGTTAGATAGTGTATAGGTACAGGGTTAGATAGTAGATCGTGTATAGGTACAGGGTTAGATAGTGTATAGGTACAGGGTTAGATAGTAGATAGTGTATAGGTACAGGGTTATATAGTAGATAGTGTATAGGTACAGGGTTAGATAGTGTATAGGTACAGGGTTAGATAGTAGATCGTGTATAGGTACAGGGTTAGATAGTGTATAGGTACAGGGTTAGATAGTAGATCGTGTATAGGTACAGGGTTAGATAGTGTATAGGTAAAGGGTTAGATAGTGTATAGGTACAGGGTTAGATAGTAGATAGTGTATAGGTACAGGGCTAGATAGTGTATATGTACAGGGTTAGATAGTGTATAGGTACAGGGTTAGATAGTCTATAGGTACAGGGTTAGATAGTGTATAGGTACAGGGTTATATAGTGTATAGGTACAGGGTTAGATAGTGTATAGGTACAGGGTTAGATAGTGTATAGGTACAGGGTTAGATAGTGTATAGGTACAGGGTTAGATAGTAGATAGTGTATAGGTACAGGGTTAGATAGTGTATATGTACAGGGTTAGATAGTGTATAGGTACAGGGTTAGATAGTCTATAGGTACAGGGTTAGATAGTAGATAGTGTATAGGTACAGGGTTATATAGTAGATAGTGTATAGGTACAGGGTTAGATAGTGTATAGGTACAGGGTTAGATAGTGTATAGGTACAGGGTTAGATAGTGTATAGGTACAGGGTTAGATTGTAGATAGTGTATAGGTAGAGGGTTAGATAGTGTATAGGTACAGGGTTAGATAGTGTATAGGTACAGGGTTAGATAGTAGATAGTGTATAGGTAAAGGGTTAGATAGTGTATAGGTACAGGGTTAGATAGTAGATAGTGTATAGGTACAGGGTTATATAGTAGATAGTGTATAGGTACAGGGTTAGATAGTGTTTAGGTACAGGGTTAGATAGTAGATAGTGTATAGGTAAAGGGTTAGATAGTGTATAGGTACAGGGTTAGATAGTGTATAGGTACAGGGTTAGTTAGTAGATCGTGTATTGCTACAGTTTTATATAGTAGATAGTGTATAGGTAAAGGGTTAGATAGTGTATAGGTACAGGGTTAGATAGTGTATAGGTACAGGGTGAGATAGTAGATAGTGTATAGGTACAGGGTTAGATAGTGTATAGGTACAGGGTTAGATAGTGTATAGGTACAGGGTTAGATAGTAGATAGTGTATAGGTACAGGATTAGATAGTGTATAGGTACAGGGTTAGATAGTGTATAGGTACAGGGTTAGATAGTGTATAGGTACAGGGTTAGATAGTGTATAGGTACAGGGTTAGATAGTAGATAGTGTATTGATACAGTTTTATATAGTAGATAGTGTATAGGTACAGGGTTAGATAATGTATAGGTACAGGGTTATATAGTGTATAGGTACAGGGTTAGATAGTGTATAGGTACAGGGTTAGATAGTGTATAGGTACAGGGTTATATAGTAGATAGTTTATAGGTACAGGATTAGATAGTGTATATGTACAGGGTTAGATAGTAGATAGTGTATAGGTACAGGGTTAGATAGTGTATAGGTACAGGGTTAGATAGTAGATAGTGTATAGGTACAGGGTTAGATAGTGTATAGGTACAGGGTTAGATAGTAGATAGTGTATAGGTACAGGGTTATATAGTAGATAGTGTATAGGTACAGGGTTAGATAGTGTATAGGTACAGGGTTAGATAGTAGATCGTGTATAGGTACAGGGTTAGATAGTGTATAGGTACAGGGTTAGATAGTAGATCGTGTATAGGTACAGGGTTAGATAGTGTATAGGTAAAGGGTTAGATAGTGTATAGGTACAGGGTTAGATAGTAGATAGTGTATAGGTACAGGGCTAGATAGTGTATATGTACAGGGTTAGATAGTGTATAGGTACAGGGTTAGATAGTCTATAGGTACAGGGTTAGATAGTGTATAGGTACAGGGTTATATAGTGTATAGGTACAGGGTTAGATAGTGTATAGGTACAGGGTTAGATAGTGTATAGGTACAGGGTTAGATAGTGTATAGGTACAGGGTTAGATAGTAGATAGTGTATAGGTACAGGGTTAGATAGTGTATATGTACAGGGTTAGATAGTGTATAGGTACAGGGTTAGATAGTCTATAGGTACAGGGTTAGATAGTAGATAGTGTATAGGTACAGGGTTATATAGTAGATAGTGTATAGGTACAGGGTTAGATAGTGTATAGGTACAGGGTTAGATAGTAGATAGTGTATAGGTACAGGGTTAGATAGTGTATAGGTACAGGGTTAGATAGTAGATAGTGTATAGGTATAGGGTTAGATAGTGTATAGGTACAGGGTGAGATAGTAGATAGTGTATAGGTACAGGGTTAGATAGTGTGTAGGTACAGAGTTAGATAGTGTATAGGTACAGGGTTAGATAGTAGATACTGTATAGGTACAGGGTTAGATAGTGTATAGGTACAGGGTTATATAGTAGATAGTGTATAGGTACAGGGTTAGATAGTGTATAGGTACAGGGTTAGATAGTAGATAGTGTATAGGTACAGGGTTAGATAGTGTATAGGTACAGGGTTATATAGTAGATAATGTATAGGTACAGGGTTAGATAGTGTATAGGTACAGGGTTAGATAGTGTATATGTACAGGGTTAGATAATGTATAGGTACAGGGTTAGATAGTGTATAGGTACAGGGCTCTGATTAGGCCCTACACCCAAACAAGGGCACTGCATTCATCCACCTCTGGCCTGCTCGCCTCCCTACCACTTAGGAAGTACAGTTCCCGCTCAGCCCAGTCAAAACTGTTCGCTGCTCTGGCCCCCCAATGGTGGAACAAACTCCCTCACGACGCCAGGACAGCGGAGTCAATCACCACCTTCCGGAGACACCTGAAACCCCACCTCTTTAAGGAATACCTAGGATAGGATAAGTAATCCCTCTCACCCCCCCCCCTTTAAGATTTAGATGCACTATTGTAAAGTGACTGTTCCAATGGATGTCATAAGGTGAATGCACCAATTTGTAAGTCGCTCTGGATAAGAGCGTCTGCTAAATGACTTAAATGTAAATGTAATGTAATGTAAATGGGTTAGATAGTAGATAATGTATAGGTACAGGGTTAGATAGTGTATAGGTACAGGGTTAGATAGTGTATAGGTACAGGGTTAGATAGTAGATAGTGTATAGGTAAAGGGTTAGATAGTGTATAGGTAAAGGGTTAGATAGTGTATAGGTACAGGGTTAGATAGTAGATAATGTATAGGTACAGGGTTAGATAGTGTATAGGTACAGGGTTAGATAGTGTATAGGTACAGGGTTAGATAGTGTATAGGTACAGGGTTAGATAGTGTATAGGTAAAGGGTTAGATAGTGTATAGGTAAAGGGTTAGATAGTGTATAGGTACAGGGTTATATAGTAGATAGTGTATAGGTACAGGGTTAGATAGTGTATAGGTACAGGGTTAGATAGTAGATAATGTATAGGTACAGGGTTAGATAGTGTATAGGTACAGGGTTAGATAGTGTATAGGTAAAGGGTTAGATAGTGTTTAGGTACAGGGTTAGATAGTGTTTAGGTACAGGGTTAGATAGTGTATATGTACAGGGTTAGATAGTGTATAGGTAAAGGGTTAGATAGTGTATAGGTACAGGGTTAGATAGTGTTTAGGTACAGGGTTAGATAGTGTATATGTACAGGGTTAGATAGTGTATAGGTACAGGGTTATATAGTAGATAGTGTATAGGTACAGGGTTAGATAGTGTATAGGTACAGGGTTATATAGTAGATAGTGTATAGGTACAGGGTTAGATAGTGTATAGGTACAGGGTTATATAGTAGATAGTGTATAGGTACAGGGTTAGATAGTGTATAGGTACAGGGTTAGATGGTAGATAATGCATAGGTACTTTGAAGATAAAACATATGTTTTATTGTGAAAGTCAATAAAGCCTTTTGCAGAAATTACAGCTACAAGTCTCTTGGGGTATGTCTCTATAACCCGGCCACTGGGATTTTTCTAGCCTAGTGGTTAGAGCGTTGGAGTGTTGGACTAGTAACCGCAAGGTTGCAAGTTCAAACCCCCAAGCTGACAAGGTACAAATCTGTTGTTCTGCCCCTGAACAGGCAGTTAACCCACTGTTTCTAGGCCGTCATTGAGAATAAGAATTTGTTCTTAACTGACTTGCCTGATTAAATAAAGGTTAAAAATAATAATAATAATAATAAAAAATAAATAAAGGCAAAACTGCTCCAGCTCCTTCAACTTGGATGGGTTCCGCTGGTGTACAGCAATCTTCAAGTCATACCACAGATTCTCAATTGGATTTGACTCGGCCATTCCAAGAAATGTAAATGTTTCACCTTAAACCACTTGAGTGTTGCTTCAGCAGTATGTTGAGGGTCATTGTCTTGCTGGAAGGTGGACATCCATCCCAGTCTCAAATCTCTGGAAGACTGAAAAAAGTTTCCCTCAAGAATTTCCCTGTATTTAGCGCCATCCATCAATCCTTCAATTCTGACCAGTTTCCCAGTCCCTGCTGATCAAAGACATCCCCACAGCATGATGCTGCCACCACCATGCTTCACAGTGGGGATGGTTTTCTCAGGGTGATGAAAGTGTTTGGTTTACACCAGATATAGCATTTTCCTTGATGGCCAAAAAGTTACATTTCAGTCTCATCTGACCAGAGTACCTTCTTCCATATGTTTGGGGAGTCTCCCACATGTCTTCTTCCATATATTTGGGGAGTCTCCCACATGTCTTCTTCCATATGTTTGGGGAGTCTCCCACATGTCTTCTTCCATATGTTTGGGGAGTCTCCCACATGTCTTCTTCCATATGTTTGGGGAGTCTCCCACATGTCTTCTTCCATATGTTTGGGGAGTCTCCCACATGTCTTCTTCCATATGTTTGGGGAGTCTCCCACATGTCTTCTTCCATATGTTTGGGGAGTCTCCCACATGTCTTCTTCCATATGTTTGGGGAGTCTCCCACATGTCTTCTTCCATATGTTTGGGGAGTCTCCCACATGTCATCTTCCATATGTTTGTGGAGTCTCCCACATACCTCTTGGTGAGCATCAAATGTGTTTGCTTATTTTTTTCTTTAATCAATAGCGTTTTCTGGCCACTCTTCCTTAATTCCCAGCTCAGTGGCGTGTACTGCTTAATGTGGTCCTACGGACAGATACTCCTATCTCCGCTGTGGAGCTTTGCTGCTCCTTCAGGGTTATCTTTGGTCTCTTCGTTGCCTCTCTGATTAATGCCCTACTTGCCTGGTCCGTGATTTTTGGTGGGTGGCCCTCTATTGGCAGGTTTGCTGTGGTGCCATATTCTTTCCATTTTTAATGATGGATTTATTGGTGCTCTGTGGGATGTTCAAGTTTCTGTGATTTTCTTTAAACCAAACCGTGATCTGTACTTCTCCACAACTTTGTCCCTGACCTGTTTGGAGAGCTCCTTGGTCTTCATGGTGTCGCTTGCTTGGTGTTGCCCCTTGCTTAGTGGTGTTGCAGACTCTGGGGCCTTTCAGAACAGGTTTATATATACTGAGATCATGTGACAGATCATGTGACACTTAAATAAAGTCCACCTGTGTGCAATCTAAACAATTATGTGACTTCTGAAGGTAATTGGTTGCACCAGATCTTATTTAGGGGCTTCATATCAAAGGGGGTGAATAGATAGTCGAGCACCACTTTTCAGTTTCATTTTTTATTTAAAAAAAAACAACAATTTGGACTATATTGTGTATGTCCATTACATGAAATCCAAATAAAAATCCATTTAAATTACAGGTTGTAATGCAACAAAATCTGAAAAATGGCATAGGCGATGAAAACTTTTGCGAGGCACCTTATTCTTGCCTGTGCTCAGGAGGTCCAGTAAGGTTATGAATAGTACTGATGACTGTATTACAATCATGTTGGTAAGGTTGACCTGAGTGATTGTAATATTGTAAATCGTTCTGTGTCTGATCTCATCACCTGCTGCATTTCAATAGCGAAGTTCTTTATGAATTACACTTTCAGAAAATGAGGATAAATCAGCCAACATCAGTCAACAGCGTGGTGACAGCGTGGTGACAGCGTGGTGACAGCGTGGTGACAGCGTGGTGACAGCGTGTCTTTCAGAAAATGATGATAAATCAGCCAACATCAGTCAACAGCGTGGTGACAGCGTGTCTTTCAGAAAATGATGATAAATCAGCCAACATCAGTCAACAGCGTGGTGACAGCGTGGTGACAGCGTGGTGACAGCGTGGTGACAGCGTGGTGACAGCGTGGTGACAGCGTGGTGACAGCGTGTCTTTCAGAAAATGAGGATAAATCAGCCAACATCAGTCAACAGCGTGGTGACAGCGTGGTGACAGCGTGGTGACAGCGTGGTGACAGCGTGGTGACAGCGTGGTGACAGCGTGGTGACAGCGTGTCTTTCAGAAAATGATGATAAATCAGCCAACATCAGTCAACAGCGTGGTGACAGCGTGTCTTTCAGAAAATGATGATAAATCAGCCAACATCAGTCAACAGCGTGGTGACAGCGTGGTGACAGCGTGGTGACAGCGTGGTGACAGCGTGGTGACAGCGTGGTGACAGCGTGGTGACAGCGTGTCTTTCAGAAAATGAGGATAAATCAGCCAACATCAGTCAACAGCGTGGTGACAGCGTGGTGACAGCGTGGTGACAGCGTGTCTTTCAGAAAATGATGATAAATCAGCCAACATCAGTCAACAGCGTGGTGACAGCGTGGTGACAGCGTGGTGACAGCGTGGTGACAGCATGGTGACAGCGTGGTGACAGCGTGGTGACAGCGTGTCTTTCAGAAAATGAGGATAAATCAGCCAACATCAGTCAACAGCGTGGTGACAGCGTGTCTTTCAGAAAATGAGGATAAATCAGCCAACATCAGTCAACAGCGTGGTGACAGCGTGTCTTTCAGAAAATGAGGATAAATCAGCCAACATCAGTCAACAGCGTGGTGACAGCGTGGTGACAGCGTGGTGACAGCGTGGTGACAGCGTGGTGACAGCGTGGTGACAGCGTGTCTTTCAGAAAATGAGGATAAATCAGCCAACATCAGTCAACAGCGTGGTGACAGCGTGGTGACAGCGTGGTGACAGCGTGTCTTTCAGAAAATGATGATAAATCAGCCAACATCAGTCAACAGCGTGGTGACAGCGTGTCTTTCAGAAAATGATGATAAATCAGCCAACATCAGTCAACAGCGTGGTGACAGCGTGTCTTTCAGAAAATGATGATAAATCAGCCAACATCAGTCAACAGCGTGGTGACAGCGTGGTGACAGCGTGGTGACAGCGTGGTGACAGCGTGGTGACAGCGTGGTGACAGCGTGGTGACAGCGTGTCTTTCAGAAAATGAGGATAAATCAGCCAACATCAGTCAACAGCGTGGTGACAGCGTGTCTTTCAGAAAATGAGGATAAATCAGCCAACATCAGTCAACAGCGTGGTGACAGCGTGGTGACAGCGTGGTGACAGCGTGGTGACAGCGTGGTGACAGCGTGGTGACAGCGTGTCTTTCAGAAAATGAGGATAAATCAGCCAACATCAGTCAACAGCGTGGTGACAGCGTGGTGACAGCGTGGTGACAGCGTGTCTTTCAGAAAATGATGATAAATCAGCCAACATCAGTCAACAGCGTGGTGACAGCGTGGTGACAGCGTGGTGACAGCGTGGTGACAGCGTGGTGACAGCGTGGTGACAGCGTGTCTTTCAGAAAATGAGGATAAATCAGCCAACATCAGTCAACAGCGTGGTGACAGCGTGTCTTTCAGAAAATGAGGATAAATCAGCCAACATCAGTCAACAGCGTGGTGACAGCGTGTCTTTCAGAAAATGAGGATAAATCAGCCAACATCAGTCAACAGCGTGGTGACAGCGTGGTGACAGCGTGGTGACAGCGTGGTGACAGCGTGGTGACAGCGTGGTGACAGCGTGTCTTTCAGAAAATGAGGATAAATCAGCCAACATCAGTCAACAGCGTGGTGACAGCGTGGTGACAGCGTGGTGACAGCGTGTCTTTCAGAAAATGATGATAAATCAGCCAACATCAGTCAACAGCGTGGTGACAGCGTGTCTTTCAGAAAATGATGATAAATCAGCCAACATCAGTCAACAGCGTGGTGACAGCGTGTCTTTCAGAAAATGAGGATAAATCAGCCAACATCAGTCAACAGCGTGGTGACAGCGTGTCTTTCAGAAAATGATGATAAATCAGCCAACATCAGTCAACAGCGTGGTGACAGCGTGGTGACAGCGTGGTGACAGCGTGGTGACAGCGTGGTGACAGCGCGTCTTAGTGGGGAACAACATTCCCCTTGACACATGATTTTATGATGAGACTCCAAATAATGTTGAAGAAAATAGTAGCTAATACCGACGATCAAGGTAAGAAGAGACGAGCTGTAACGTTCTACTACTGTTTGATGAAGTTGTCCCTGCATTATGCTACTGTATGTCATTTGAGGTATCATTGTATAAAAAGAAAAAAGAAACTAAATCTTTATTTTAACAGGGAAGACCGAGCTCTCTTTTTCAATTGCGCCTTTGTAATGTCTGCTTCCAACTCACACCCTCAAACATGTAGATCCCCTGAACGCAGCTCACCCTCAAACATGTAGATCCCCTGAACGCAGCTCACTCTCCAGATCCCAATCACCTGTTCACACACCGGTATGTCATTATCACACACTATTTAGTTCAGTTCTGTACACCCCATCACTGTGAGGTATTGTTTGTTTTGTGGCACACGGCTTTTAGAGCGCTGGATCTCCCGTGATTTACTCCTCTCGGTTATGATAGTTTTTGCCTGCCTCACTAATGATTCCTGTTGCCTATTCACTGCCTGTACTACTGCCAGATTTCCTGTTATCAACCGTTTGAGGCGCTCCGCACTGCTAAAGCTAACTCTCTCTCCTCTGCTCTCATCCTTCTAGACCTATCGGCTGCCTTCGATACTGTGAACCATCAGATCCTCCTCTCCACCCTCTCCGAGTTGGGCATCTCCGCCGCGGCCCACGCTTGGATTGCGTCCTACCTGACAGGTCGCTCCTACCAGGTGGCGTGGCGAGAATCTGTCTCCTCACCACGCGCTCTCACCACTGGTGTCCCCCAGGGCTCTGTTCTAGGCCCTCTCCTATTCTCGCTATACACCAAGTCACTTGGCTCTGTCATAACCTCACATGGTCTCTCCTATCATTGCTATGCAGACGACACACAATTAATCTTCTCCTTTCCCCCTTCTGATGACCAGGTGGCGAATCGCATCTCTGCATGTCTGGCAGACATATCAGTGTGGATGTCGGATCACCACCTCAAGCTGAACCTCGGCAAGACGGAGCTGCTCTTCCTCCCGGGGAAGGACTGCCCGTTCCATGATCTCGCCATCACGGTTGACAACTCCATTGTGTCCTCCTCCCAGAGCGCTAACAACCTTGGCGTGATCCTGGACAACACCCTGTCGTTCTCAACTAACATCAAGGCGGTGGCCCGTTCCTGTAGGTTCATGCTCTACAACATCCGCAGAGTACGACCCTGCCTCACACAGGAAGCGGCACAGGTCCTAATCCAGGCACTTGTCATCTCCCGTCTGGATTACTGCAACTCGCTGTTGGCTGGGCTCCCTGCCTGTGCCATTAAACCCCTACAACTCATGCAGAACGCCGCAGCCCGTCTGGTGTTCAACCTTCCCAAGTTCTCTCACGTCACCCCGCTCCTCCGCTCTCTCCACTGGCTTCCAGTTGAAGCTCGCATCCGCTACAAGACCATGGTGCTTGCCTACGGAGCTGTGAGGGGAACGGCACCTCAGTACCTCCAGGCTCTGATCAGGCCCTACACCCAAACAAGGGCACTGCGTTCATCCACCTCTGGCCTGCTCGCCTCCCTACCACTGAGGAAGTACAGTTCCCGCTCAGCCCAGTCAAAACTGTTCGCTGCTCTGGCCCCCCAATGGTGGAACAAAACTCCCTCACGACGCCAGGACAGCGGAGTCAATCACCACCTTCCGGAGACACCTGAAACCCCACCTCTTTAAGGAATACCTAGGATAGGATGAAGTAATCCTTCTCACCCCCCCCCCTTAATAGATTTAGATGCACTATTGTAAAGTGGCTGATCCACTGGATGTCATAAGGTGAATGCACCAATTTGTAAGTCGCCCTGGATAAGAGCGTCTGCTAAATGACTTAAATGTAAAATGTAATGTAAATGTTTGCCTGATCTCCCGGACCACATTATTACGCTACCTAAGCTACCTTTTAAGTTACCTTTTCCCTGCCTGTACTGTTGCCCTTTTGGACCCCCTGTGTGTGACCTTCTGCCTTCCCCTGGACCCAGCTACCTGCCTCCTCCTGTGTATGACCTTCTGCCTTCCCCTGGACCCAGCTACCTGCCTCCTCCTGTGTGTGACCTTCTGCCTGCCCCTGGACCCAGCTACCTGCCTCCTCCTGTGTGTGACCTTCTGCCTGCCCCTGGACCCAGCTACCTGCCTCCTCCTGTGTATGACCTTCTGCCTGCCCCTGGACCCAGCTACCTGCCTCCTCCTGTGTATGACCTTCTGCCTGCCCCTGGACCCAGCTACCTGCCTCCTACTGCCCCTGGACCCAGCTACCTGCCTCCTCCTGTGTATGACCTTCTGCCTGCCCCTGGACCCAGCTACCTGCCTCCTCCTGTGTATGACCTTCTGCCTGCCCCTGGACCCAGCTACCTGCCTCCTCCTGTGTATGACCTTCTGCCTGCCCCTGGACCCAGCTACCTGCCTCCTCCTGTGTGTGACCTTCTGCCTGCCCCTGGACCCAGCTACCTGCCTCTTCCTGTGTATGACCTTCTGCCTGCCCCTGGACCCAGCTACCTGCCTCCTCCTGTGTTTGACCTTCTGCCTGCCCCTGGACCCAGCTACCTGCCTCCTACTGCCCCTGGACCCAGCTACCTGCCTCCTCCTGTGTGTGACCTTCTGCCTGCCCCTGGACCCAGCTACCTGCCTCCTCCTGTGTATGACCTTCTGCCTGCCCCTGGACCCAGCTACCTGCCTCCTCCTGTGTATGACCTTCTGCCTGCCCCTGGACCCAGCTATCTGCCTCCTCCTGTGGTCCTGTACAATAAACACCTGCTGCGCCCTGCGCTTGAAACCAGCTCTCTGTCTCCCCTCGTGTTCATTACAGCCCTCTATAATTCAACCCAAATATACACATTAAAATACAAAACACAGTCATGGGAAGCACAAATAAAACATCACAAATCAAAACAGTTACATTTCTCCACAAATACGTTCCCAATCAATCATTTAAATTGGCCGAACGGCACCAGAACATGAAGAGGAAATGTATTTTGAATTTTGTTCCAGTAATATGGTGCTTTAAAACTAAAATCAGATTTACCTAGCTCGGTGGAGATCCTAGGAACCTTGAGTTAACCAATCCTGTGAACAGGTTAGGCAACAAAAGGTGTTTATACTTCAACAGCAAAGTTAGATTAGACAGAAATGTATGAAGTATGGCGTTGTAAACAACAAGGAGCAATGTAGGGATTTATGGGTCTTTAGCGAAGTCCAGCCAACCTTGAAACAGGATCCAGTGATGAGTATCAAAACTGTCCCCTGTAAGAAGACGAAGGGCTCTATGGTAGATGGCAT
>NC_060183.1:86868347-86895847 GCF_021184085.1 Oncorhynchus gorbuscha | reverse complement strand
GTTGAAACTGGAGCAGCAGCACAGTCAGGTGGACTGGGGACAGCAAGGAGTCATCATGTCAGGTTGTCCTGGGGCACGGTCCTTGGGCTCAGGTCCTCAGAGAGAGAGAGAGAAAGAAAGAGAGAATTAGAGAGAGCATATGTGGGGTGGCCAGTCCTCTTTTGGCTGTGCCGGGTGGAGATTATAACAGAACATGGCCAAGATGTTCAAATGTTCATAAATGACCAGCATGGTCAAATAATAGTAAGGCAGAACAGTTGAAACTGGAGCAGCAGCATGGCCAGGTGGACTGGGGACAGCAAGGAGTCATCATGTCAGGTAGTCCTGGGGCATGGTCCTAGGGCTCAGGTCAGTTGAAACTGGAGCAGCAGCATTGCCAGGTGGACTGGGGACAGCGAGGAGCCATCATGTCAGGTAGTCCTGGGGCATGGTCCTAGGGCTCAGGTCCTCCGAGAGAGAGAAAGAAAGAAGGAGAGAATTAGAGAACGCACACTTAGATTCACACAGGACACCGAATAGGACAGGATAAGTACTCCAGATATAACAAACTGACCCTAGCCCCCCGACACAAACTACTGCAGCATAAATACTGGAGGCTGAGACAGGAGGGTTCAGGAGACACTGTGGCCCCATTCGAGGACACCCCAGGACAGGGCCAAACAGGAAGGATATAACCCCACCCACTTTGCCAAAGCACAGACCGCACACCACTAAACAACTTTCCTAATTCTACTTTAGGTATCCTAAAACGTAAATAATCGATAAAATTTAAGACGGAATATACTGTGTTCAATAGCGGATAAAATCAAAGTGGAGCGAGCTCCAGGTCGACTCTAAACACCAGAGTCCACTTGGCTTGACACAGAAAGGAAAGGGCTACCTCTTTGTTACGCTAAACAAAAACATCAACCAATTTCTAAAGACTGTTGACATCGAGTGGAAGAAATAGGAACTGCAACCCCAAAATCTAGATTCCAATAGAAACCTAATTGAAAACACAGTGAACACAAAAACAATGTTTCCTGGATGGTTTGTCCTCGGGGTTTCGCCTGCCAAATAAGTCATGTTATACTCACAGACATAATTTTAACAGTTTTATAAACTTTAGAGTGTTTTCTATCTATATGCACATCCTAGCTCCTGGGCCTGTGTAGCAGGCAGTTTACTTTGGGCACTCTTTTCATCCGGATGTGAAAATACTGCCCCCTATCCCGAGTAGTGAAGTAACTCCTCCTGTCTTCCAATGGTGGCTCCATGGAGGAGGCGGCGTCGCGGCACTGGTCTGAGTATGCTGGGTGTGTCATGGCCATTAGGACTCAGGATAAGACCCAGATGCAGACTGTTTGAATCACATATGTTTATTTACAAAACACGTGGCAGACAAATGACAGGTCAAGGGCAGGCAGAGGTCAGTAATCCAGGTCAGAGTCAGTAAGGTACAGAACGGCAGGCAGGCACAGGGTCAGGGCAGGCAGAGGTCAGTAATCCAGGGCAGAGTCAGTAAGGTACAGAACGGCAGGCAGGCACAGGGTCAGGGCAGGCAGGCACAGGGTCAGGGCAGGCAGAGGTCAGTAATCCAGGGCAGAGTCAGTAAGGTACAGAACGGCAGGCAGGCACAGGGTCAGGGCAGGCAGGCACAGGGTCAGGGCAGGCAGAATGGTCAAAACTGGGAGAAAACAGCAACTAGAGAAATACAAAAAAAACACTTTGGTAGGACTTGACAAAACAAACTGACAACAAAAAGAAAACACAGGTTTAAATTCACAGGAGATAATGGGAGACACCTGGTGGAGGTGAAGACAAGCACAAGACAGGGGCTTGTCACAACAATAGACAAACACAGTCTGTTAACTTATAAAACACAAAAAAATATATTTTCATGCCTTTATTGAACATACCGTGTAAACCGTGTAAACATTCACATTGCAGGGTGGGAAAAGTATGTGAACCCTTGGTTGTAAAAACTGGCTTTCGCGCCTTTGGCAGCAATAACCTCAACCAAACATTTTCTGCATTTGCGGATCAGACAACCGTCTGGAGGAATTTACACAGTTTACAAAGCTGTTTCAGTTCAGCAATATTCTTGGGATGTCTGGTGTGAACCACACTCAAGATCATGACACAGCATCTCAATGGGGTTGAGGTCAGGACTCTGACTGGGCCACTCCAGAAGGCGTATTTACTTCTGTTGAAGCCATTCTGTTTTTGATTTTCTTCTGTGTTTTGGGTCATTGTCCTGTTGCATCACCCAACTTCTGTTGAGCTTTAATTGGTGGACAGATAGCCTTACGTTCTCCTTCAAAATGTCTTGATAAACTTGGGAATTTGATTTTCCGTTGACGAGAGCAAGCTGTCCAGGCCCTGAGGCAGCGAAGCAGCCCCAAACCATGATGCTCCCTCCACCGTACTTTACAGTTGGGATGAGGTTTAGATGTTGGTGTGCTGTGCCTTTTTTCTCCACACAGTGTTGTGTTCCTTCCAAACAACTCAACTGTAGTTTCATCTGTCCAAAGAATATTTTGTCAGTAGCGCTGTGGAACATCCAGGTGCACTTTTGGACAGCAGTGGCTTCTTCCGTGGTGTCCTCCCATGAACACTATTCTTGTTTAGTGTGTTACGTATCGTAGACTCGTCAACAGAGATGTTAGCATGTTCCAGAGATTTATTTAAGTCTTCAGCTGACACTCTAAGATTCTTCTTAACCTCATTGAGCATTCTGCGCTGTGCTCTTGCGGTCATCTTTGCAGGACGGCCACTTCTATGGAGAGTAGCTACAGTGCTGAACTTTCTCCATTTATAGACAATTTGTCTTACCGTGGACTGATGAACATCAAGGCTTTTAGATATGCTTTTGAAACCCTTTTCCAGCTTTATGCAAGTCAACAATTCTTAATCTTGGCTCTTCTGAGATCTCTTTTGTTCGAGGCAAGGTTCACATCAGGCACTGCTTCTTGTGAATAGCAAACTCAAATTTTGTGAGTGTTTTTTATAGGGCAGGGTAGCTCTAACCAACATCTCCAATCTCATCTCATTGACTCTACTCCAGGTTAGCTGACTCCAATTAGCTTTTGGAGAAGTCATTAGCCTAGGGGTTCACATACTTTTTCCAACCTACACTGTGAATGTTTAAATTATGTATCAATATAGACAAGTAAAATACAATAATTGATATGTTATTAGTTTAGTCACACTGTGTTTGTCTGTTGTTGTGACTTAGATGAAGATTATGAACTCTGTTATCTCTCTGTTTAATGCAGTACCTCAGATAATGGTGAACTCTGTTATCTCTCTGTTTAATGCAGTACCTCAGATAATGGTGAACTCTGTTATCTCTCTGTTTAATGCAGTACCTCAGATAATGGTGAACTCTGTTATCTCTCTGTTTAATGCAGTACCTCAGATAATGGTGAACTCTGTTATCTCTCTGTTTAATGCAGTACCTCAAATAATGGTGAACTCTGTTATCTCTCTGTTTAATGCAGTACCTCTGATAATGGTGAACTCTGTTATCTCTCTGTTTAATGCAGTACCTCAGATAATGGTGAACTCTGTGTGTGTCGTCCTTCCGCTATCGTTTGGAAAAAGGAGGATGGAGAGACGTAGGCTGGAAAGATGAAGGAGGTGAAGGAGGCTGGAGAGGTGAAGGAAGCTAGATAGGTGAAGGAGGCTGGAGAGGTGAAGGAGGCTAGATAGGTGAAGGAGGCTGGAGAGGTGAAGGAGGCTAAAGAGGTGAAGGAGGATTGAGGTGAAGGAGGCTGGAGAGGTGAAGGAGGTGAAGGAGGATGGAGAGGAGAAGTAGGCTGGAGAGGTGAAGGAGGTGAAGGAGGCTGGAGAGGTGAAGGAGGTGAAGGAGGATGGAGAGGTGAAGGAGGCTGGAGAGGTGAAGGAGGATGGAGAGGTGAAGGAGGCTGGAGAGGTGAAGGAGTACGGAGAGGTGTAGAAGGATGGAGAGGTGAAGGAGATGGAGGAGGCTGAAGAGATGAAGGAGGCTGGACAGGTGAAGGACGCTGGAGAGGTGATGAAGGCTGGAGAGGTGAAGGAGGTGAAGGAGGCTGGAGAGGAGAAGGAGGTTGGAGAGGAGAAGGAGGCTGGAGAGGTGAAGGAGGTGACGGAGGATGGAGAGGAGAAGGAGGCTGGAGTTGTGAAGGAGGCTGGAGAGGTGAAGGAGGCTGAGAGGTGAAGGAGGATGGAGAGGTGAAGGAGGCGAAGGAGGCTGAGAGGAGAAGGAGGCTGGAGAGGAGAAAGAGGCTGGAGAGGTGAAGGAGGTGAAGGAGGCTGGAGAGATGACGAAGGTGAAGGAGGCTGGAGAGGAGAAGGAGGCTGGAGAGTTGACAGAGGTGAAGGAGGCTGGAGAGGAGAAGGAGGCTAGAGAGTTGAAGGAGGTGAAGGAGGAAGGAGAGGTGAAGGCTGGAGAGGTGAAGGAGGCTGGAGAGGTGAAGGAGGTGAAGGAGGCTGGAGAGGTGAAGGAGGCTGGAGAGGTGAAGGAGGCTGGAGAGGTGATGGAGGATGGAGAGGTGAAGGAGGCTGAGAGGTGAAGGAGGATGGAGAGTTGATGTCTGGAGAGGTGAAGGAGGCTGGAGAGGTGAAGGAGGATTTAGAGGTGAAGGAGGATGGAGAGGTGAAGGAGGATGGAGAGGTGAACGAGGATGGAGAGGTGAAGTAGGCTGGAGAGGTGAAGGAGGATAGAGAGGTGAAGGCTGGAGAGGTGAAGGAGGCTATTTTACCAGGTAAAGTGACTGAGAACACATTCTCATTTACAGCAACGACCTGGGGAATAGTTACAGGGGAGAGGAGGGGGGATGAATGAGCCAATTGGAAGCTGGGGATTATTAGTTGGCCATGATGTTATGAGGGCAGATTGGGATACCTGGATTAACACCCTTACTCTAATGGTGGGAGGCCTCGGGTCTGAGACGCCGAAGCCTCCCACCATTAGCTCTGACACAATGAAAGCCCTAGTCTTTGGAGACCCGATTACCCACAGTATTAGACGGTGCTGGCTAAGGCTAAAACTGGCGAGTGGAGAGAGTATAGAGATATTGTTATCCACGTCGGCACCAACGATGTTAGGATAAAACAGTCAGAGGTCACCAAGCGCAACATAGCTTCTGCGTGCATATCAGCTAGAAAGATGTGTCGGCATCAAGTAAGAGTCTCTGGCCCCCTCCCAGTTAGGGGGAGTGATGAGCTCTACAGCAGAGTCTCTGGCCCCCTCCCAGTTAGGGGGAGTGATGAGCTCTACAGTAGAGTCTCTGGCCCCCTCCCAGTTAGGGGGAGTGATGAGCTCTACAGCAGAGTCTCTGGCCCCCTCCCAGTTAGGGGGAGTGATGAGCTCTACAGTAGAGTCTCTGGCCCCCTCCCAGTTAGGGGAGTGATGAGCTCTACAGCAGAGTCTCTGGTCCCCTCCCTGTTAGGGGGAGTGATGAGCTCTACAGCAGAGTCTCTGGCCCCCTCCCAGTTAGGGGGAATGATGAGCTCTACAGCAGAGGCTCTGGCCCCCTCCCGGTTAGGGGGAGTGATGAGCTCTACAGCAGAGTCTCTGGCCCCCTCCCAGTTAGGGGGAGTGATGAGCTCTACAGCAGAGTCTCTGGCCCCCTCCCAGTTAGGGGGAGTGATGAGCTCTACAGCAGAGTCTCACAACTCAATCGCTGGTTGAAAACTGTTTTCTGTCCCTCCCAAAATATAGAATTTGTAAATTATTTGCCCTCTTTCTGGGACTCACCCACAAACAGAACCAAGCCTGGCCTGTTGAGGATTGACAGACTCCATCCTAGCTGGAGGGGTGCTCTCATCTTATCAACGAACATAGACAGGGCTCTAACTCCACTAGCTCCACAATGAAATAGGTTGCAGGCCAGGCAGCAGGCTGTTAACCAGCCTGCCAGCATAGTGGAGTCTGCCACTAGCACAGTCAGTGTAGTCAGCTCAGCTATCCATATTGAGACCGTGTCTGTGCCTCGTTCTAGGTTGGGCAAAAATAAACATGGCGATGTTCACTTTAGCAATCTCACTGGAATTAAGACCTCCTCCATTCCTGTCATTATTGAAAGAGATTGTGATATCTCACATCTCAAAATAGGGCTACTTGATGTTAGATCGCTCACTTCAAAGGCAGTTATATTTATTTAGTAATCACTGATCATAATCTTGATGTGATTGGCCTGACTGAAACATGGCTTAAGCCTGATGAATTTACTGTGTTAAATGAGGCCTCACCTCCTGACTACACTAGTGACCATATCCCCTGTGCATCCCGCAAAGGCGGAGGTGTTGCTAACATTTACGATAGCAAATTTCAATATACAAAAAAAAATGTCTGCGTTTTCGTCTTTTGAGCTTCTAGTCATGAAATCTATGCAGCCTACTAAATCACTTTTTATAGCTACACTTTATAGGCCTCCTGAGCTGTATACAGTTCCCTGAATTCCTAACGGATCTTGTAGTCATGGGAGATAATATTGATAGTTTTGGTGATGTTAATATTCACATGGAAAAATACACAGTCCCACTCCAAAAGGCTTTCGGAGCCATCAACAACTCAGTGGGTTTTGTCCAACATGTGTCCGGACCTACTCACTGCCACAGTCGTACTCTAGACCTAGTTTTGTCCCATGGAATACATTTTGTGGATCTTAATGTTTTTCCTCATAATCCTGGACTATCGGACCACAAGTTTATTACGTTTTCAATCACAACAAATAATCTGCTCAGACCCCAACCAAGGATCATCAAAAGTTGTGCTATAAATCCTTGGACAACCCAAAGATTCCTAGATGCCCTTCCAGACACCCTCCACCTACCCAAGGACATCAGAGTACAACAATCGGTTAACCACCTAACTGAGGAACTACATTTAACCTTGAGTAATACCCTAGATGCAGTCGCACTCCTAAAAACTAAAAACATTTCTCATAAGGAGCTAGCTCCCTGGTATACAGAAACTACCCCAGCTCTGAAGCTTCCAGAACATTGGAACAGAAAGGGCGCCACACCAAACTGGAAATCTTCCGACTAGCTTGAAAAGACAGCACCGTGCAGTATCGAAGAGCCCTTACTGCTGCTACACCAAACTGGAAGTCTTCTGACTAGCTTGGAAAGACAGTACCGTGCAGTATCGAAGAGCCCTCACTGCTACACCATCATCCTATATTTCCAATTTTTTCGATTGAGTAGAATAAGAACAATCCTAAATGTATTTTGATACTGTCGCAAAGCAAACTAAAATGCAGCATCCCCCAAGAGAGGATGGCTTTCACTTCAGCAGTAATAAGTTCATAAACTTCTTTGACGAAGAGATCATGATCATTAGAAAGCAAATTACGGACTCCTAAATCTGCTTTTTTCTCTAAAGCTCAGTTGTCCTGAGTCTGCACAACTCTGCCAGGACCTAGGATCAAGGGAGACACTCAAGTGTTTTAGTACTATATCTCTTGACACAATGATGAAAATAATCATGGCCTCTAAAACTTCAAGCTGCATACTGGACCTTATTTCAACTAAACTACTGAAAGAGCTGCTTCCTGTGCTTGGCCCTCCTATGTTGAACATAATAAACGGCTCTCTATCCACCAGATGTGTACTAAACTCACTAAAAGTGGCAGTAATAAAGCCTCTCTTGAAAAGGCCAAACCAGGACCCAGAAAATATAAAAACCTATTGAATTATATTAAATCTCCCATTCCGCTCAAACAATTTTGAAAAAGCCATTGAGCAGCAACTCACTGCCTTCCTGAAGACAAGCAATGTATATGAAATACTTCAGTCTGGTTTTAGACCCCATCATAGCACTGAGACTGCACGTGTGAAGGTGGTAAATAACATTTTAATGGCGTCAGACCAAGGCTCTGCATCTGTTTTCGTGCTCCTAGACCTTAGTGCTGCTTTTGATACTATCAATCACCAAATTCTTCTGGAGAGATTGAAACCCAAATTGGTCTACACGGACAAGTTCTGCCCTGGTTTAGATATTATCTGTTGGAAAGATATCAGTTTGTCTCTGTGGATGTTTTCGGTGTTCCTCAAGGTTCCGTTTTAGGCCCGTTAGGCCATTTTGTTGTCACTATATATATATATATATGCCATTTAGCAGACGCTTTTATCCAAAGCGACTTACAGTCATGTGTGCATACATTCTACGTATGGGTGGTCCCGGGGATCAAACCCACTACCCTGGCTTTACAAGCGCCATGCTCTACCAACTGAGCTACAGAAGGACCATATATATTTTATCTGTTGGTGATGTCATTCTTAGACATAATGTTACCTTGCACTGCTATGTGGACGATACACAGCTGTACATTTCGAAGAAACATGGTGAAGCCCCAAAAACTGCCCTCACTGGAAGCCAGTGTTTCAGACAAAAGGAAGTGCAAATGTTTTACTTTTAAGCTCGGACAAAACAGAGATGCTAGTTCTAGGTCCCAAGAAAAACAGAGATCATCTGTTGGATCTGACAATTCATCTTGATGGTTGTAGAGTCGTCTCAAATAAAACTGTGGATCTCGGCATTTCTCTGGACCCTGGTCTCTCTTTTGACGAACATATCAAGACTGTTTTGAGGACATATTTTTTCCATCTACTTAACATTGCAAAAATCAGAAACTTTCTGTCCAAAAATGATGCCGAAAAATGTATCCATGCTTTTGTCACTTCTAGATTAAACTACTGCAATCCTCTACCTTCCGGCTACCCGGATAAAGCACTAAATAAACTTCAGTTAATGATAAATAAGGCTGCTAGACTCTTGAGTAGAACCAAAAACTGTGATCAGATTACTCTAGTGCTAGCCTCTCTACACTTGCTTCCTGTTAAGGCAAGGGCTGATTTCAAGGTTTTACTGCTAACCTGCTGTCTCTGCCTGGCCAGTTCCCCTCTCTCCACTGGAATTCTCTGCCTCTAACCCTATTACGGGGGCTGAGTCACTGGCTTACTGGTGCTCTTCCATGCCGTCCCTCGGAGGGGTGCACCACTTGAGTGGGTTGATTCTCTGACATGATCTTCCTGTCCGGGTCGGTGCCCCCCTCGGGTTCGTGCAGTGGGGGAGATCTTCCTGAGCTATACTCAGCCTTGTCTCAGGGTAGTAAGTTGGTGGTTGAAGATATCCCTCTAGTGGTGTGGGGGCTGTGCTTTGGCAAAGTGGGTGAGCTTATATCCTGCCTGGTTGTCCCTACCCGGGGGTATAGTCTCTCCCGACCCCTCCTGTCTCAGCCTCCAGTAATTATGCTGCAATAGTTTGTGTCGGGGGCCTAGGGTTAGTCTGTTATATCTGGAGTATTTCTCCTGTCTTTTCCGGTGTCCTGTTGGAATTTAAATATGCTCCCTCTAATTATCTCTCTCTCTTTCTCTTGGAGGACCTGAGCCCTAGGACCATGCCTCAGGATTACCTGGCCTGATGACTCCTTGCTGTCCCCAGTCCACCTGGTCGTGCTGCTGCTTCAGTTTCAACTGTTCTGCCTGCAGCTATGGAACCCTGACCTGTTCACCGGATGTGCTACCTGTCCCAGACCTGCTGTTTTGGACTCTCCCTCTACCACACCTGCTGTCTCGAACTCTGAATGATCAGCTATGAAAAGCCAACTGACATTTACTCCTGAGGTGTTGACCTGTTGCACCCTCCACAACCACTGTGATTATTATTATTATTTATTTTATTATTATTATTATTATTATTATCGGACCCTGATGTTCACGTATGAATGTTTGAACATCTTGGTCATGTTCTGTTATAATCTCCACCCAGCAAAGCCAGAAGAGGATTGGCCACCCCTCATATCCTGGTTCCTCTCTAGGCTTCTTCCTAGGTTCTGGCCTTTCTAGGTAGTTTTTCCTAGCCACCGTGCTTCTACATCTGCATTGCTTGCTGTTTGGGGTTTTAGGCTGGTTTTCGGCCGATATAAAAAGGGCTTCATAAATACATTTGATTGATTGATGATATGTGCCACAGAGAGTCATATTTTGAAATGTTTTATGACAAATAAATATACTTTCACGTTGGATTCATGCAAACAGCGGGAGTTTTCCACCCAGTTCTTATTCAATCCTGATAGGCTCTAGTTGTAACGTGTTCATTGGGAGTCGGGAAGTTCAGAGAGTGACTTTAATAAACAAACATAGATTTACATTTACATTTAAGTCATTTAGCAGACGCTCTTATCCAGAGCGACTTACAAATTGGTGCATTCACCTTATGACATCCAGTGGAACAGTCACATTACAATAGTGCATCTAAATCTTAAGGGGGGGGTGAGAGGGATTACTTATCCTATCCTAGGTATTCCTTAAAGAGGTGGGGTTTCAGGTGTCTCCGGAAGGTGGTGATTGACTCCGCTGTCCTGGCGTCGTGAGGAAGTTTGTTCCACCATTGGGGGGCCAGGGCAGCGAACAGTTTTGACTGGGCTGAGCGGGAGCTGTACTTCCTCAGTGGTAGGGAGGCGAGCAGGCCAGAGGTGGATGAACGCAGTGCCCTTGTTTGGGTGTAGGGCCTGATCAGAGCCTGGAGGTACTGAGGTGCCGTTCCCCTCACAGCTCCGTAGGCAAGCACCATGGTCTTGTAGCGGATGCGAGCTTCAACTGGAAGCCAGTGGAGAGAACGGAGGAGCGGGGTGACGTGAGAGAACTTGGGAAGGTTGAACACCAGACGGGCTGCGGCGTTCTGGATGAGTTGAAGGGGTTTAATGGCACAGGCAGGGAGCCCAGCCAACAGCGAGTTGCAGTAATCCAGACGGGAGATGACAAGTGCCTGGATTAGGACCTGCGCCGCTTCCTGTGTGAGGCAGGGTCGTACTCTGCGGATGTTGTGAGAGCATGAACCTACAGGAACGGGCCACCGCCTTGATGTTGGTTGAGAACGACAGGGTGTTGTCCAGGATCACGCCAAGGTTCTTGGCGCTCTGGGAGGAGGACACAATGGAGTTGTCAACCGTGATGGCGAGATCATGGAACGGGCAGTCCTTCCCCGGGAGGAAGAGCAGCTCCGTCTTGCCGAGGTTCAGCTTGAGGTGGTGATCCGTCATCCACACTGATATGTCTGCCAGACATGCAGAGATGCGATTCGCCACCTGGTCATCAGAAGGGGGAAAGGAGAAGATTAATTGTGTGTCGTCTGCATAGCAATGATAAGAGAGACCATGTGAGGTTATGACAGAGCCAAGTGACTTGGTGTATAGCGAGAATAGGAGAATCACTCAGACAGGAAGAACCAAAGAGAGTGATGGATATAGGGAAGGTTATCAGGCAGGAAGAAACAAAGAGAGTGTTGGATATAAGGAAGGTTATCAGGCAGGAAGAACCAAAGAGAGTGATGGATATAGGGACGGTTATCAGGCAGGAAGAACCAAAGAGAGTGATGGATATAGGGAAGGTTATCAGGCAGGAAGAACCAAAGAGAGTGATGGATATAGGGACGGTTATCAGGCAGGAAGAACCAAAGAGAGTGATGGATATAGGGACGGTTATCAGGCAGGAAGAACCAAAGAGAGTGATGTATATAGGGAAGGTTATCAGGCAGGAAGAACCAAAGAGAGTGATGGATATAGGGACGGTTATCAGGCAGGAAGAACCAAAGAGAGTGATGGATATAGGGAAGGTTATTAGGCAGGAAGAACCAAAGAGAGTGATGGATATAGGGAAGGTTAACAGGCAGGAAGAACCAAAGAGAGTGATGGATATAGGGAAGGTTATCAGGCAGGAAGAACCAAAGAGAGTGATGGATATAGGGACGGTTATCAGGCAGGAAGAACCATAGAGAGTGATGGATATAGGGAAGGTTATCAGGCAGGAAGAACCAAAGAGAGTGATGGATATAGGGACGGTTATCAGGCAGGAAGAACCACAGAGAGTGATGGATATAGGGAAGGTTATTAGGCAGGAAGAACCAAAGAGAGTGATGGATATAGGGAAGGTTATCAGGCAGGAAGAACCAAAGAGAGTGATGGATATAGGGAAGGTTAACAGGCAGGAAGAACCAAAGAGAGTGATGGATATAGGGAAGGTTAACAGGCAGGAAGAACCAAAGAGAGTGATGGATATAGGGAAGGTTATCAGGCAGGAAGAACCAAAGAGAGTGATGGATATAGGGACGGTTATCAGGCAGGAAGAACCAAAGAGAGTGATGGATATAAGGAAGGTAATCAGGCAGGTGATTGAGTCCAGGTGAGTCTGATGAGGCGCTGTTGCGCGTAACGATGGTGACAGGTGTGTGTAATAATGAGCAGCGTGAACACCTCGAGCGCCGGAGGAGGAGTATACGTGACACTAGTTTAGTGCACTTTACCACCACTAGAATGAAATAAGAGCACCGTGTGTTGTATATCTCATGCCACAGCAGAGCCTGCAATTAGTAATCAAACCAACACTTTATCCGTCACACAACAACTGTGTACTAACAGTAAAATACTTACATATCATACCATAAAATATCAAGGATACACAACAGAGAAGTTGATGATTAACATATTTAACATACCTGCAAAATATTGTGTATTTTAACCACAACCCACGGCTGCAGTCCATAGCCAGTTTAATTCTGATGATCATAAGGGTACTGTAGCACAGCTGTGTTTGTCACATTGACCCTGAGATACATTACAGTAGTAGTTTGATCCTAAATACATGAAGGATAGGAAGACATTTCCTGGAATTATCACCATATGTTTATCAGCGAGATTAGACCTCAGAACCAGATTAATACTCTATAATCTGGTGGTGGTGCCTTTCTCTCTTTAAAGTGATGTTTTGTTACAGGTCTGGGGTCAGCCTTTATTTACATCCCCAATGACCTCCTATTTCCTACATAGTGCACTTTATTTCAGTCAAAAGTAGTGCACTAAATACATCGGTAATGTGGAACTCAGCCTTTACACTGCCCCAAGTGCCCTACGAGGCCTGGAATATATCAGTAATGTGGGACTCAGACTTTACACTGCCCCAAGTGCCCTATGGGGCTTGGAATATATCAGTAATGTGGGACTCAGCCTTTAACCTGCCCCAAATGCCCTACGAGGCCTGGAATATATCAGTAATGTGGGACTCAGCCTTTACACTGCCCCAAGTGCCCTACGGGGCTTGGAATATATCAGTAATGTGGGACTCAGACTTTAACCTGCCCCAAGTGCCCTACGGGGCTTGGAATAGATCAGTAATGTGGGACTCAGCCTTTACACTGCCCCACGTGCCCTACGAGGCCTGGAACATATCAGTAATGTGGGACTCAGCCTTTACACTGCCCCAAGTGCCCTACCAGGCCTGGAACATATCAGTAATGTGGGACTCAGCCTTTACACTGCCCCAAGTGCCCTACGAGGCCTGGAACATATCAGTAATGTGGGACTCAGCCTTTACACTGCCCCAAGTGCCCTACGAGGCCAGGAACATATCAGTAATGTGGGACTCAGCCTTTACACTGCCCCAAGTGCCCTACGAGGACCTGGAACATATCAGTAATGTGGGACTCAGCCTTTACACTGCCCCAAGTGCCCTACGGGGCCTGGAACATATTGGTAATTCAGGACTCAGCTTTTACACTGCCCCAAGTGCCTTACGAGGCCTGGGAAACATATTGGTAATTTGGGACGCAACCTTTACACTGCCCCAAGTACCCTACGGGGCCTGGAACAGATCAGTAATGTGGGACTCAGCCTTTACACTGCCCCAAGTGTCCTACGAGGCCTGGAACAGATCAGTAATGTGGGACTCAGCCTTTACTCTGCCCCAAGTGCCCTACGAGGCCTGGAACAGATCAGTAATGTGGGACTCAGCCTTTACACTGCCCCAAGTGCCCTACGAGGCCTGGAACAGATCAGTAATGTGGGACTCAGCCTTTACACTGCCCCTAGTGCCCTACGAGGCCTGGAACAGATCAGTAATGTGGGACTCAGCCTTTACACTGCCCCACGTGTCCTACGGGAACTGGAACAGATCAGTCATGTGTCTATTAATGCAGTCTGTCTGGATAGAACCCTGCGATATATATAC
The DNA here is from genome assembly GCF_021184085.1 of Oncorhynchus gorbuscha. Classification (NCBI taxonomy): domain Eukaryota; kingdom Metazoa; phylum Chordata; class Actinopteri; order Salmoniformes; family Salmonidae; genus Oncorhynchus; species Oncorhynchus gorbuscha. The sequence goes on along the minus strand of NC_060183.1, from coordinate 86,881,876 downwards.
ATCTCAGAGAAAATGGTAAAATGGACATGGTTAATTATTCATTGATTGAAACTTACATTTACATTTACATTTAAGTCATTTAGCAGACGCTCTTATCCAGAGCGACTTACAAATTGGTGCATTCACCTTATGACATCGAGTGGCACAGTCACTTTACAATAGTGCATCTAAATCTTAAAGGGGGGGGGTGAGAGGGATTACTTATCCTATCCTAGGTATTCCTTAAAGAGGTGGGGTTTCAGGTGTCTCCGGAAGGTGGTGATTGACTCCGCTGTCCTGGCGTAGTGAGGGAGTTTGTTCCACCATTGGGGGGCCAGAGCAGCGAACAGTTTTGACTGGGCTGAGCGGGAGCTGTACTTCCCCAGTGGTGGGGAGGCGAGCAGGCCAGAGGTGGATGAACGCAGTGCCCTTGTTTGGGTGTAGGGCCTGATCAGAGCCTGGAGGTACTGAGGTGCCGTTCCCTTCACAGCTCCGTAGGCAAGCACCATGGTCTTGTAGCGGATGCAAGCTTCAACTGGAAGCCAGTGGAGAGAACGGAGGAGCGGGGTGACGTGAGAGAACTTGGGAAGGTTGAACACCAGACGGGCTGTGGCGTTCTGGATGAGTTGAAGGGGTTTAATGGCACAGGCAGGGAGCCCAGCCAACAGCGAGTTGCAGTAATCCAGACGGGAGATGACAAGTGCCTGGATTAGGACCTGCGCCGCTTCCTGTGTGAGGCAGGGTCGTACTCTGCGGATGTTGTAGACCATGAACCTACAGGAACGGACCACCGCCTTGATGTTGGTTGAGAACGACAGGGTGTTGTCCAGGATCACGCCAAGGTTCTTAGCGCTCTGGGAGGAGGACACAATGGAGTTGTCAACCGTGATGGCGAGATCATGGAACGGGCAGTCCTTCCCCGGGAGGAAGAGCAGCTCCGTCTTGCCGAGGTTCAGCTTGAGGTGGTGATCCGTTATCCACACTGATATGTCTGCCAGACATGCAGAGATGCGATTCGCCACCTGGTCATCAGAAGGGGGAAAGGAGAAGATTAATTGTGTGTCGTCTGCATAGCAATGATAGGAGAGACCATGTGAGGTTATGACAGAGCCAAGTGACTTGGTGTATAGCGAGAATAGGAGAGGGCCTAGAACAGAGCCCTGGGGGACACCAGTGGTGAGAGCGCGTGGTGAGGAGACAGATTCTCGCCACGCCACCTGGTAGGAGCGACCTGTCAGGTAGGACGCAGTCCAAGCGTGGGCCGCGCCGGAGATGCCCAACTCGGAGAGGGTGGAGAGGAGAATCTGATGGTTCACAGTATCGAAGGCAGCCGATAGATCTAGAAGGATGAGAGCAGAGGAGAGAGAGTTAGCTTTAGCAGTGCAGAGCGCCTCCGTGATACAGAGGAGAGCAGTCTCAGTTGAATGACTAGTCTTGAAACCTGACTGATTTGGATCAAGAAGGTCATTCAGAGAGAGATAGCGGGAGAGCTGGCCAAGGACGGCACGTTCAAGAGTTTTGGAGAGAAAAGAAAGCAGGGATACTGGTCTGTAATTGTTGACATCGGAGGGATCGAGTGTAGCTTTTTTCAGAAGGGGTGCAACTCTCGCTCTCTTGAAGACGGAAGGGACGTAGCCAGCGGTCAGGGATGAGTTGATGAGCGAGGTGAGGTAAGGGAGAAGGTCTCCGGAAATGGTCTGGAGAAGAGAGGAGGGGATAGGGTCAAGCGGGCAGGTTGTTGGGCGGCCGGCCATCACAAGACGCGAGATTTCATCTGGAGAGAGAGGGGAGAAAGAGGTCAGAGCACAGGGAAGGGCAGTGTGAGCAGAACCAGCGGTGTCGTTTGACTTAGCAAACGAGGATCGGATGTCGTCGACCTTCTTTTCAAAATGGTTGACGAAGTCATCTGCAGAGAGGGAGGAGGGGGGGGGGGGATTCAGGAGGGAGGGGAAGGTGGCAAAGAGCTTCCTAGGGTTAGAGGCAGATGCTTGGAATTTAGAGTGGTAGAAAGTGGCTTTAGCAGCAGAGACAGAGGAGGAAAATGTAGAGAGGAGGGAGTGAAAGAGAGGATGACTTGCACTTTAGCAGTGATAAATTCATGAACTTCTTTGAGGAAAAGATTATGATTATTAGAAAGCAAATTACGGACTCCTCTTTAAACCTGCGTATTCCTCCAAACCTCAGTTGTCCTGAGTCTGCACAACTCTGCCAGGACCTAGGATCAAGAGAGACGCTCAAGTGTTTTAGTACTATATCTCTTGACACAATGATGAAAATAATCATGGCCTCTAAACCTTCAAGCTGTATACTGGACCCTATTCCAACTAAACTACTGAAAGAGCTGCTTCCTGTGCTTGGCCCTCCTATGTTGAACATAATAAACGGCTCTCTATCCACTGGATGTGTACCAAACTCACTAAAAGTGGCAGTAATAAAGCCTCTCTTGAAAAAGCCAAACCTTGACCCAGAAAATATAAAAACTATCGGCCTATATCAAATCTTCCATTCCTCTCAAAGATTTTAGAGAAGGCTGTTGCGCAGCAACTCACTGCCTTCCTGAAGACAAACAATGTATACGAAATGCTTCAGTCTGGTTTTAGACCCCATCATAGCACTGAGACGGCACTTGTGAAGGTGGTAAATGACATTTTGATGGCATCGGACCGAGGCTCTGCATCTGTCCTCGTGCTCCTAGACCTTAGTGCTGCTTTTGATACCATCGATCACCACATTCTTTTGGAGAGATTGGAAACCCAAATTGGTCTACACGGACATGTTCTGGCCTGGTTTAGGTCTTATCTGTCGGAAAGATATCAGTTTGTCTCTGTGAATGGTTTGTCCTCTGACAAATCAACTGTACATTTCGGTGTTCCTCAAGGTTCTGTTTTAGGACCACTATTGTTTTCACTATATATTTTACCTCTTGGGGATGTTATTCGAAAACATAATGTAAACTTTCACTGCTATGCGGATGACACACAGCTGTACATTTCAATGAAACACGGTGAAGCACCAAAATTGCCCTCGCTAGAAGCATGTGTTTCAGACATAAGGAAGTGGATGGCTGCAAACTTTCTACTATTAAACTCGGACAAAACAGAGATGCTTGTTCTAGGTCCCAAGAAACAAAGAGATCTTCTGTTGAATCTGACAATTAATCTTAATGGTTGTACAGTCGTCTCAAATAAAACTGTGAAGGACCTCGGCGTTACTCTGGACCCTGATCTCTCTTTTGAAGAACATATCAAGACCATTTCGAGGACAGCTTTTTTCCATCTACGTAACATTGCAAAAATCAGAAACTTTCTGTCCAAAAATGATGCAGAAAAATTAATCCATGCTTTTGTCACTTCTAGGTTAGACTACTGCAATGCTCTATTTTCCGGCTACCGGATAAAGCACTAAATAAACTTCAGTTAGTGCTAAATACGGCTGCTAGAATCCTGACTAGAACCAAAAAATTTGATCATATTACTCCAGTGCTAGCCTCTCTACACTGGCTTCCTGTCAAAGCAAGGGCTGATTTCAATGTTTTACTGCTAACCTACAAAGCATTACATGGGCTTGCTCCTACCTACCTCTCTGATTTGGTCCTGCCGTACATACCTATACGTACGCTACGGTCACAAGACGCAGGCCTCCTAATTGTCCCTAGAATTTCTAAGCAAACAGCTGGAGGCAGGGCTTTCTCCTATAGAGCTCCATTTTTATGGAACGGTCTGCCTACCCATGTCAGAGACGCAAACTCGGTCTCAACCTTTAAGTCTTTACTGAAGACTCATCTCTTCAGTGGGTCATATGATTGAGTGTAGTCTGGCCCAGGAGTGGGAAGGTGAACGGAAAGGCTCTGGAGCAACGAACCGCCCTTGCTGTCTCTGCCTGGCCGGTTCCCCTTTTTCCACTGGGATTCTCTGCCTCTAACCCTGTTACGGGGCTGAGTCACTGGCTTGCTGGGGCTCTCTCGTGCCGTCCCTGGGGGGTGCGTCACCTGGGTGGGTTGATTCACTGTTGTGGTCGGCCTGTCTGGGTTTCCCCCTTTGGGTTGTACCGTGTCGGAGATCTTTGTGGGCTATACTCGGCCTTGTCTCAGGATGGTAAGTTGGTGGTTGTAGATTTCCTCTAGTGGTGTGGGGGCTGTGCTTTGGCAAGTGGGTGGGGTTATATCCTTCCTGTTTGGCCCTGTCCGGGGTGTCCTCGGATGGGGCCACAGTGTCTCCTGACCCCTCCTGTCTCAGCCTCCAGTATTTATGCTGCAGTAGTTTATGTGTCGGGGGGCTAGGGTCAGTTTGTTTATCTGGAGTACTTCTCCTGTCCTATTCGGTGTCCTGTGTAAATCTAAGTGTGCGTTCTCTAATTCTCTCCTTCTCTCCTTCTTTCTCTCTCTCGGAGGACCTGAGCCCTAGAACCATGCCCCAGGACTACCTGACATGATGACTCCTTGCTGTCCCCAGTCCACCTGGCCATGCTGCTGCTCCAGTTTCAACTGGCCTGGGCCCTAGGACCATGTCCCAGGACTACCTGACATGAGGACTCCTTGCTGTCCCCAGTCCACCTGGCCATGCTCCTGCTCCAGTTTCAACTGTTCTGCCTTACTATTATTCAACCATGCTGGTCATTTATGAACATTTGAACATCTTGGCCACGTTCTGTTATAATCTCCACCCGGCACAGCCAGAAGAGGACTGGCCACCCCACATATGCTCTCTCTAATTCTCTCTTTCTTTCTCTCTCTCGGAGGACCTGAGCCCTAGGACCGTGCCCCAGGACTACCTGACATGATGGCTCCTTGCTGTCCCCAGTCCACCTGACTGTGCTGCTGCTCCAGTTTCAACTGTTCTGCCTTATTATTATTTGACCATGCTGGTCATTTATGAACATTTGAACATCTTGGTCATTTTCTGTTATAATCTCTACCCGGCACAGCCAGAAGAGGACTGGCCACCCCACATAGCCCGGTTCCTCTCTAGGTTTCTTCCTAGGTTTTGGCCTTTCTAGGGAGTTTTTCCTAGCCACCGTGCTTTTACACCTGCATTGTTTGCTGTTTGGGGTTTTAGGCTGGGTTTCTGTACAGCACTTTGAGATATCAGCTGATGTACGAAGGGCTATATAAATAAATTTGATTTGATTTGATTTGATTTTGAAAGGATGCCAGGTCCGCAGGGAGGCGAGTTTTCCTCCATTTCCGCTCGGCTGCCCGGAGCCCTGTTCTGTGAGCTCGCAATGAGTCATCGAGCCACGGAGCGGGAGGGGAGGACCGAGCCGGCCTGGAGGATAGGGGACATAGAGAGTCAAAGGATACAGAGAGGGAGGAGAGGAGGGTTGAGGAGGCAGAATCAGGAGATAGGTTGGAGAAGGTTTGAGCAGAGGGAAGAGATGATAGGATGGAAGAGGAGAGAGTAGCGGGGGAGAGAGAGCGAAGGTTGGGACGGCGCGATACCATCCGAGTAGGGGCAGTGTGGGAGGTGTTGGATGAGAGCGAGAGGGAAAAGGATACAAGGTAGTGGTCGGAGACTTGGAGGGGAGTTGCAATGAGGTTAGTGGAAGAACAGCATCTAGTAAAGATGAGGTCGAGCGTATTGCCTGCCTTGTGAGTAGGGGGGGAAGGTGAGAGGGTGAAGTCAAAAGAGGAGAGGAGTGGAAAGAAGGAGGCAGAGAGGAATGAGTCAAAGGTAGACGTGGGGAGGTTAAAGTCGCCCAGAACTGTGAGAGGTGAGCCGTCCTCAGGAAAGGAGCTTATCAAGGCATCAAGCTCATTGATGAACTCTCCGAGGGAACCTGGAGGGCGATAAATGATAAGGATGTTAAGCTTGAAAGGGCTGGTAACTGTGACAGCATGGAATTCAAAGGAGGCGATAGACAGATGGGTAAGGGGAGAAAGAGAGAATGACCACTTGGGAGAGATGAGGATCCCGGTGCCACCACCCCGCTGACCAGACGCTCTCGGGGTGTGCGTGAACACGTGGGCGGACGAAGAGAGAGCAGTAGGAGTAGCAGTGTTGTCTGTGGTGATCCATGTTTCCATCAGTGCCAAGAAGTCGAGGGACTGGAGGGAGGCATAGGCTGAGATGAACTCTGCCTTGTTGGCCGCAGATCGGCAGTTCCAGAGGCTACCGGAGACCTGGAACTCCACGTGGGTCGCGCGCGCGCTGGGACCACCAGATTAGGGTGGCCGCGGCCACGTGGTGTGGAGCGTTTGTATGGTCTGTGCAGAGAGGAGAGAACAGGGATAGACAGACACATAGTTGACAGGCTACAGAAGAGGCTACGCTAATGCAAAGGAGATTGGAATGACAAGTGGACTACACGTCTCGAATGTTCAGAAAGTTAAGCTTACGTAGCAAGAATCTTATTGACTAAAATGATTAAAATGATACAGTACTGCTGAAGTAGGCTAGCTGGCAGTGGGTGCAGTGTTGACACTACACTAATCAAGTCGTTCCGTTGAGTGTAATAGTTTCGACAGTGCTGCTATTCGGGGGCTAGCTGGCTAGCTAGTAGTGTTGTTTACGTTACGTTGCGTTAAAAGAACGACAATAGCTGGCTAGCTAACCTAGAAAATCGCTCTAGACTACACAATTATCTTTGATACAAAGACGGCTATGTAGCTAGCTACGATCAAACAAATCGAACCGTTATACTGTAATGAAATAAAATTAAAATGTGATACTACCTGTGAATGCGACCGGGTTGTTGAGTCTATTCAGAAGACGTTGGCTAGCTGTTGGCTAGCTGTTGGCTAGCTGTTGGCTAGCTGTTGGCTAGCTAGCAGAGTCTCCTACGTTAAGGATGACAAATAGCTGGCTAGCTAACCTCGGTAAATTAAGATAATCACTCTAAGACTACACACTCTAAACTACACAATTATCTTGGATACGAAGACAGCAAAGACAGCTATGTAGCTAGCTAACACTACACTAATCAAGTCGTTCAGTTGAGTGTAATAGTTTCTCCAGTGCAGCTAATCAGTGGACGTTAGCTAGCTGGCTAGTGAAGACTACGTTAGGACGGCGAAATACGATAATTACGCAATTATCTTTGATACAAAGATGGCTATGTAGCTAGCTAAGAAGAAATTGCTAAGATTTAGACAAATCAAACCGTTGTGCTATAATGAAATGTAATGAAAAAGTTATACTACCTGCGGAGCGAAGTGTCGATGCGACCGCTCGCTCCAACCCGGAAGTGGCTCCATGAATCGATCATTCTTGGTCAGTGGGGAAATTGGGGTGAAATATGACATCTGTATGTATATCTGTAATGTATCCCTGTATATCTGTAATGTATCCCTGTATATCTGTAATGTATCCCTGTATATCTGTATGTATCCCTGTATATCTGTATGTATCCCTGTATATCTGTAATGTATCCCTGTATATCTGTAATGTATCCCTGTATATCTGTAATGTATCACTGTATATCTGTAATGTATCCCTGTAATGTATCACTGTATATCTGTAATGTATCCCTGTATATCTGTATGTATCCCTGTATATCTGTAATGTATCCCTGTATATCTGTAATGTATCCCTGTATATCTGGAATGTATCACTGTATATCTGTAATGTATCCCTGTAATGTATCACTGTATATCTGTAATGTATCCCTGTATATCTGTAATGTATATCTGTAATGTATATCTGTAATGTATCCCTGTATATCTGTAATGTATCCCTGTATATCTGGAATGTATCACTGTATATCTGTAATGTATCCCTGTAATGTATCACTGTATATCTGTAATGTATCCCTGTATATCTGTAATGTATATCTGTAATGTATATTTGTAATGTATCCCTTTATGTCTCTATGTATCACTGTATATCTGTAATGTATATCTGTAATGTATCCCTGTATATCTGTAATGTATCCCTGTATATCTGTATGTATCCCTGTATATCTGTAATGTATCCCTGTATATCTGCAATGTATCACTGTATATCTGTATGTATCCCTGTATATCTGTAATGTATGCCTGTATATCTGCAATGTATCCCTGTATATCTGTAATGTATCCCTGTATATCTGCAATGTATCCCTGTATATCTGTAATGTATCCCTTTATGTCTCTATGTATCCCTGTATATCTGTAATGTATGCCTGTATATCTGCAATGTATCCCTGTATATCTGCAATGTATCCCTGTATATCTGTAATGTATCCCTGTATATCTGTAATGTTTCCCTGTATATCTGCAATGTGTCCCTGTATATCTGTAATGTATCCCTGTATATCTGTAATGTATCCCTGTATATCTGTAATGTATCCCTGTATATCTGTAATGTATCCCTGTATATCTGTAATGTATCCCTGTATATCTGTAATGTATCCCTGTATATCTGTAATGTATCCCTGTATATCTGTAATGTTTCCCTGTATATCTGCAATGTGTCCCTGTATATCTGTAATGTATCCCTGTATATCTGTAATGTATCCCTGTATATCTGTAATGTATCCCTGTATATCTGTAATGTATCCCTGTATATCTGTAATGTATCCCTGTATATCTGTAATGTATCACTGTATATCTGTAATGTATCCCTGTATATCTGTAATTTATCCCTGTATATCTGCAATGTATCCCTGTATATCTGTAATGTATCACTGTATATCTGTAATGTATCCCTGTATATCTGTATGTATCCCTGTATATCTGTAATGTATCCCTGTATCCCTGTAATGTATCCCTGTATATCTGTAATGTATCCCTGTATATCTGTAATGTATCCCTGTATATCTGTAATGTATCACTGTATATCTGTAATGTATCCCTGTATATCTGCAATGTATCCCTGTATATCTGTAATGTATCACTGTATATCTGTAATGTATCCCTGTATATCTGTATGTATCCCTGTATATCTGTAATGTATCCCTGTATCCCTGTAATGTATCCCTGTATATCTGTAATGTATCCCTGTATGCCTGTAATGTATCCCTGTATATCTGTAATGTATCCCTGTATATCTGTAATGTATCCCTGTATATCTGTATGTATCCCTTTATATCTGTAATGTATCCCTGTATATCTGTAATGTATCCCTGTATATCTGTATGTATCCCTTTATATCTGTAATGTATCCCTGTATATCTGTAATGTATCCCTGTATGCCTGTAATGTATCCCTGTATATCTGTAATGTATCCCTGTATATCTGTAATGTATCCCTGTATATCTGTATGTATCCCTTTATATCTGTAATGTATCCCTGTATATCTGTAATGTATCCCTGTATATCTGTAATGTATCCCTGTATATCTGTAATGTATCCCTGTAATGTATCCCTGTATATCTGTAATGTATCCCTGTATATCTGTAATGTATCCCTGTATATCTGTAATGTATCCCTGTATGCCTGTATGTTTCCCTGTATATCTGTATGTATCCCTGTTTATCTGTGATGTTGCAGGACAGGACTCCAGCTACATTTGCCTGACAAGAAATATTTAACATCAATATGAGACTGGCTTCATTTAAAGTAGATTAGTGTAGATTAGTGTCTGAAAGAGGCTTTGATATAGCAAAATGTTTTTAGGCTTCATAATTCCTTCTACATTATTAAACCTGTTTATGAAAAAAATACATGCAAATGCTCTACATCTGCTAGTTGTTATCGAGATGGGCTACATATGTTTTCCTGTTAACGAGTGTTAATCTGTTTCACATAACCCTCTTAAATGATTAATGGGAGAGTCATGTGTGTGTGTGTGTGTGTATGTTTATACTTCATATTTTTCATTAGTCGATTATCATAATTATTTTATATGTTAGTATACAGAATGAATAAAACCCCAATCACAGCATACTCTCTCTGACCAAACCTCTGTGAAACGGGCAGTTTGACAGGTGAATGACAGCAGTCTGACCAAACCTCTGTGAAATGGGCAGTTTGACAGGTTAATGACAGCACTCTGACCAAATCTCTGTGAATCGGGCTGTTTGACAGGTTAATGACAGCACTCTGACCAAACCTCTGTGAAATGGGCAGTTTGACAGGTGAATGACAGCAGTCTGACCAAACCTCTGTGAAATGGGCAGTTTGACAGGTGAATGACAGCAGTCTCTCTGACCAAACCTCTGTGAAACGGGCAGTTTGACAGGTTAATGACAGCACTCTGACCAAACCTCTGTGAAATGGACAGTTTGACAGGTGAATGACAGCACTCTGACCAAACCTCTGTGAAATGGGCAGTTTGACAGGTTAATGACAGCACTCTCTCTGACCAAACCTCTGTGAAATGGGCAGTTTGACAGGTTAATGACAGCACTCTCTCTGACCAAACCTCTGTGAAATGGGCAGTTTGACAGGTTAATGACAGCACTCTCTCTGACCAAACCTCTGTGAAATGGGCAGTTTGACAGGTTAATGACAGCACTCTCTCTGACCAAACCTCTCTGAAATGGGCAGTTTGACAGGTGAATGACAGCACTCTCTCTCTCTGATTAAACCTATGTGAAACGGGCAGTTTGACAGGTGAATGACAGCACTCTCTCTCTCTGACCACACCTCTGTGAAACAGGCAGTTTGACAGGTGAATGACAGCACTCTCTCTCTCTGACCACACTTCTGTGAAACGGGCAGTTTGACAGGTGAATGACAGCACTCTCTCTCTCTGACCACACCTCTGTGAAACGGGCAGTTTGACAGGTGAATGACAGCACTCTGACCAAACCTCTGTGAAACGGGCAGTTTGACAGGTGAATGACAGCACTCTCTCTCTCTGATTAAACCTCTGTGAAACGGGCAGTTTGACAGGTGAATGACAGCACTCTCTCTCTCTGATTAAACCTCTGTGAAACGGGCAGTTTGACAGGTGAATGACAGCACTCTTTCTCTTTGACCACACCTGACCAAATCAATTTTAGAATAAGGCTGTAACGTAACAAAATGTGGAAGAAGTCAAGGGGTCTAAATACGTTCCGAAGGCCTAGTATATATAAGAATATAAAATAGCATGTGTTATATAACAATGTAACATTTTAAATGAATATCTAGTATACTTAGTGTTGATTTTGCTGTTTATAATTTATCTCTTGGCAACATTGATCTTGTCATTCATGGCATTATATAGAATGAGAGGGAGAGAGGGACAGATGGAGAGACAGGATAAGCGGCAGAGTATTCATAAGGTTCAGAATTTGATGAGGAGGAATTGAAAAGAGCACACAGCAGGAAAAAGGAAGAGTTTACTGAGACGCCGAGCGGGGAGTCACTCACCACCACGCAGGTGCCTTACCAGAGAAGGAATCCTTAATGGAACCATGGAAAACCACAGGTGTCAATTCGGATGATCATAAAATAAGTAGCCACCTCTACTGTGATCTATAGAAGATGAGACATCTGAGATGAGTTGGCCCTCTACTGTGATCTATAGAAGATGAGACATCTGAGATGAGTTGGCCCTCTACTGTGATCTATAGAAGATGAGACATCTGAAGAGATGAGTTGGCCCTCTACTGTGATCTATAGAAGATGAGACATCTGAGATGAGTTGGCCCTCTACTGTGATCTATAGAAGATGAGACATCTGAAGAGATGAGTTGGCCCCTCTACTGTGATCTATAGAAGATGAGACATCTGAAGAGATGAGTTGGCCCTCTACTGTGATCTATAGAAGATGAGACATCTGAGATGAGTTGGCTCCTCTACTGTGATCTATAGAAGATGAGACATCTGAAGAGATGAGTTGGCCCTCTACTGTGATCTATAGAAGATGAGACATCTGAAGAGATGAGTTGGCCCTCTACTGTGATCTATAGAAGATGAGACATCTGAAGAGATGAGTTGGCCCTCTACTGTGATCTATAGAAGATGAGACATCTGAGATGAGTTGGCCCCTCTACTGTGATCTATAGAAGATGAGACATCTGAAGAGATGAGTTGGCCCTCTACTGTGATCTATAGAAGATGAGACATCTGAAGAGATGAGTTGGCCCCTCTACTGTGATCTATAGAAGATGAGACATCTGAAGAGATGAGTTGGCCCCTCTACTGTGATCTATATAAGATGAGACATCTGAAGAGATGAGTTGGCCCCTCTACTGTGATCTATAGAAGATGAGACATTTGAAGAGATGAGTTGGCCCCTCTACTGCGATCTATAGAAGATGAGACATCTGAAGAGATGAGTTGGCCCCTCTACTGTGATCTATAGAAGATGAGACATCTGAAGAGATGAGTTGGCCCCTCTACTGTGATCTATAGAAGATGAGACATCTGAGATGAGTTGGCCCTCTACTGTGATCTATAGAAGATGAGACATCTGAAGAGATGAGTTGGCCCTCTACTGTGATCTATAGAAGATGAGACATCTGAAGAGATGAGTTGGCCCTCTACTGTGATCTATAGAAGATGAGACATCTGAAGAGATGAGTTGGCCCTCTACTGTGATCTATAGAAGATGAGACATTTGAAGAGATGAGTTGGCCCCTCTACTGTGATCTATAGAAGATGAGTCATCTGAAGATATTTCCCCATGTGGGATTTCTTTTCGACATATATTGTTCAACTGTGCTGTGAACCTTTCTATTCTCATAGCTTCTGTCAGGACCCGGTTACGAACCCGGGTCTCCGGAGTGAGAAACAGTCACTTAACCAACTGAGCCACGAATAGTCGGCAGAACCCAGAAGATGAGGCAGACACAGCAGTACTTGAGACGGTGTATTTAATGAAGTAAAAAAGTGAAGTCCTTCAGGAAAACATGTAACTCCACAACCTCAAAAGGAATTCCACAAGAACAAAGGTAATCCTCCAAGACAAAAAGGTAAATCCACAAGGTGGAAGGTAAAGCACAAAAAGCCTCAAAAGATACTCAAAAATAAATAAACAAGAACAAAAAACAGAATTCCACAAGAGAGTCTACCAGGATCAACAAGCGTTCACAGAATACTAGGGCTGGGTGCTAACATACAAACACAAAGCAAATAACTGAGGAAAACTAAGGGTTTAAATACAATCAGGGGAAACGAGGCACAGGTGCAAATAATAATGGGGATCAAGGGAAAACAAAAGGTCAAAAAGCACAATGGGGGCATCTAGTGACCAAAAACCGGAACAACCCTGGCCAAATCCTGACAGCTTCTACAGATTTTACATTGTAAATACATTTTTTTTACTAAAAGCATCATTAAATTATAGATTAAATAATTGACTACTTTCCGGGTCACCCAGTAGTACTATCGACTATTAGCTCCAGGTAAATGATGCAATTCTTCAGCCATTCCCTGTGACAAAAAACAAATTACATATGGAGAGAGAAACAAAACAAATGCCAACAGACACCCATATTAATCAGGCCACACCTGGCCACACCCATATTAATCAGGCCACACCCATATTAATCAGGCCACACCTGGCCACACCCATATTAATCAGGCCACACCTGGCCACACCCATATTAATCAGGCCACACCCATATTAATCAGGCCACACCTGGCCACACCCATATTAATCAGGCCACACCTGGCCACACCCATATTAATCAGGCCACACCTGGCCACACCCATATTAATCAGGCCACACCCATATTAATGGCCACACCTGGCCACACCC
>NC_060183.1:86851990-86867847 GCF_021184085.1 Oncorhynchus gorbuscha | reverse complement strand
GGCCACACCCATATTAATCAGGCCACACCCATATTAATCAGGCCACACCTGGCCACACCCATATTAATCAGGCCACACCTGGCCATGCCCATCAAACACGAACAAACGTATCTCAAAAGCCTTTTTTTTGAAATGTGTCTCAGTACAAACCATCACACAACATGGAAAACTTTGAATCGAACCGAGCACAACCCGGGTAAACCTCCGGCTTCTCAACAATTACATTTCTAATCTTTCTGATCTTTACAACTTAACCGGACATGTAAACATGGCTGTGTGTTCAGGCAGCAAGGCATTGAAGGAGTCCAGGCACCCTGAAAGTAGAGTCTTCATCACATGTTTCATTGAGTATTGAATGTACTGTTGTGTTTTATGGTCATCATATTCTACTTGAAGAAATCAGGGAGGGGCAATGCTAGTCCTCGCCTGATTGGTGTCCTACTTTTTCCACGAACACACCTGACTCATTAGATAATTATTGGAGTCAGGTGTGTTTGTTAGGGATGGGGGGCAAACCAATCAGGTCCCTGAGGACTGGAGTTGTCCACATCCCTGGGTTAGGTGCTTTTCAGAAACTTAAAAAAAGTATATAGATTTGTACAGTTTCAAACAGTGGAGGCTCCTCAGAGGATGAAGGGGAGGACCATCCTCAGTGAATCTTATGAAAGTTAGCCTTTTTAGATAAAATTATACTAAATATATCCATATGTCATCAAATAATTGATTAAAATACACTGTACTGCAATGAAGGTAACTACAGTAACTTCAAAAGCATAAACCCAATGTGTTTCTATGGGAGAACTAAGGTTGTTGCCTGCCTTCCCACCTTTGGGACAAAGAGTCCCATTGTTAAGGCGGAGACATGAGAATCTCCTCATTATACACAGATTTCTGGTTTCAGCCTTGTGAATAGGAACATAAAGTTGGCAAGTGCACAGTGTTAGGATGCTGGATTGCCCTAAAGTAAATTGATGTTTTGCCAAAATTATATAATTACTCCTGTCTAAATCAAATAATTCAAAGTACTTCAGCAGGTAGTATGACTTAGCCACAAAGGATCATTAGCTTATTTAAACAAATAGCTGTGGATTGTTTGAAATCCCCAGTGTTTTTGGGAAGCCCACCATTTGGGTAGGGTGCGTGGCAGTATGTCTGGCTGACTGAATTGCGGCGGTCAGTGAAAAGTGTCTAAAATATGGAGTATATTTTAAAATCATCAAGAAGAAGGGATGGGTGGGTGGGGAAGATATGGTGCGTCTCCAAAATGCTGGAAAGTTCCCATTCAGCAATGTCTAATTTCCAGTGGTGATTTTAGCATGTACATCTCATTGATGAGCGAGCTAGAACGGACAGAATCATTTCTGGTTGCCTTAACCCACCCTGTACACCACTCACTTTGTCTTCGCCTCACACAAATCAACAAAGTCTGTTTTTCTTACATCCATTGTGAATGATACATCCTAATCTTTCCAACACTCCCGGCCTCAATAATCACCAAGCCTCGGTTTAAAGAGAAATATATTATGATCTGATAATCCCATAAATCTAGTGGAAACATCATCAAAACGGCGGTCTGTCCTGAGCTCCCTGGGCAGGAAACTATGAGGGACCGGAATAGGCTAGTTGATACAATGTTACAAGTTCATTAGCGACAGTTTCTGGGCCACCTAGTGATGATTTGTTACAATGTTGAACATCACTAGCAATAGCTCAAGTCAAGACAGATAGAAAGGGAGGCAGACAGGTGGAGTAGAGAGATGAATGTGATTGAAAGAACCAGAATTTTCATCAGGATATTTTCTACTATTTTGATATTGTCGGCTTCAGGTCTATGTATTTTACTGAGTAGATGATGGAAGTTATAGTCCTAATGCTCCATTGGTCTATAGGCTATCTCTGAGTTATAGGTCTACTGCTACATTGGCCTACGGGCTATCTCTGAGTTATAGGTCTACTGCTACATTGGCCTACGGGCTATCTCTGAGTTATAGGTCTACTGCTACATTGGCCTACGGGCTATCTCTGAGTTATAGGTCTACTGCTACATTGGCCTATAGGCTATCTCTGAGTTATAGGTCTACTGCTACATTGGCCTACGGGCTATCTCTGAGTTATAGGTCTACTGCTACATTGACA
Organism: Oncorhynchus gorbuscha; assembly: GCF_021184085.1. Classification (NCBI taxonomy): domain Eukaryota; kingdom Metazoa; phylum Chordata; class Actinopteri; order Salmoniformes; family Salmonidae; genus Oncorhynchus; species Oncorhynchus gorbuscha. Next base: position 86,865,711 of record NC_060183.1, on the reverse strand, counting down.
TATAGGCTATCTCTGAGTTCTGTGCTCTCGTTTCCTTAGCAGCTAATGGATCATAGTGTATAAATGTCCATTTGTCAGAGGCTGGTGCTCTCGCATTAGTTGGAATTTGAACTTTCAGATGTTTATTATTTTACTCCAGACTTTTATAATTAACCACATGTCAATGATTTGGAGAAATGAAAACGTTATTGTTGAAATGGTACACAAAAATATGCATCTATAAATGTTCAAAACTGGCTAGCCTATTCGTCGAAGAGGAAGAATAAATTGTGAGCTTCAAGCTTGAAACTCATGAGCTGCTGGTCTTACTATTACACTCTTTAAAAACACGTCCAAGTGAGTGCATTAAAAAAGGGCCGACCTGATTCCATCTAGTGCTGGAAATCAAATGCCCCTCCAACTGATTCCATCTGGTGTTGGAAATCAAACAACTGATTCCATCTGGTCTGAAATCAAATGCCCCTCCAACTGATTCCATCTGGTTGGAAATCAAATGATTCCATCTGGTGCTGGAAATCAAATCCAACTGATTCCATCTGGTGCTGGAAATCAAATGCCCCTCCAACTGATTCCATCTGGTGTTGGAAATCAAATGCCCCTCCAACTGATTCCATCTGGTGCTGGAAATCAAATGCCCTTCCAACTGATTCCATCTGGTGCTGGAAATCAAATGCCGCTCCAACTGATTCCATCTGGTGCTGGAAATCAAATGCCCCTCCAACTGATTCCATCTGGTGCTGGAAATCAAATGCCCCTCCAACTGATTCCATCTGGTGCTGGAAATCAAATGCCCCTCCAACTGATTCCATCTGGTGTTGGAAATCAAATGCAACTGATTCCCTCCAACTGATTCCATCTGGTGCTGGAAATCAAATGCCCCTCCAACTGATTCCATCTGGTGTTGGAAATCAAATGCCCCTCCAACTGATTCCATCTGGTGCTGGAAATCAAATGCCCCTCCAACTGATTCCATCTGGTGCTGGAAATCAAATGCCCCTCCAACTGATTCCATCTGGTGCTGGAAATCAAATGCCCCTCCAACTGATTCCATCTGGTGTTGGAAATCAAATGCCCCTCCAACTGATTCCATCTGGTGCTGGAAATCAAATGCCCCTCCAACTGATTCCATCTGGTGTTGGAAATCAAAAAACTGATTCCATCTGGTGCTGGAAATCAAATGCCCCTCCAACTGATTCCATCTGGTGCTGGAAATCAAATGCCCCTCCAACTGATTCCATCTGGTGCTGGAAATCAAATGCCCTCCAACTGATTCCATCTGGTGCTGGAAATCAAATGCCCTCCAACTGATTCCATCTGGTGCCAAATGCCCCCCAACTGATTCCATCTGGTGCTGGAAATCAAATGCCCCTCCAACTGATTCCATCTGGTGTTGGAAATCAAATGCCCCTCCAACTGATTCCATCTGGTGCTGGAAATCAAATGCACCTCCAACTGATTCCATCTGGTGCTGGAAGTCAAATGCCCCGCCAACTGATACCATCTGGTGCTGGAAATCAAATGCCCTTCCAACTGATTCCATCTGGTGCTGGAAATCAAATGCCCCTCCAACTGATTCCATCTGGTGCTGGAAATCAAATGCCCCTCCAACTGATTCCATCTGGTGCTGGAAATCAAATGCCCCGCCAACTGATTCCATCTGGTGCTGGAAATCAAATGCCCTGCCAACTGATTCCATCTGGTGCTGGACATCAAATGCCCCTCCAACTGATTCCATCTGGTGCTGGAAATCAAATGCCCCTCCAACTGATTCCATCTGGTGTTGGAAATCAAATGCCCCTCCAACTGATTCCATCTGGTGCTGGAAATCAAATGCCCCTCCAACTGATTCCATCTGGTGTTGGAAATCAAATGCCCCTCCAACTGATTCCATCTGGTGCTGGAAATCAAATACCCCTCCAACTGATTCCATCGGGTGCTGGAAATCAAATGCCCCTCCAACTGATTCCATCTGGTGTTGGAAATCAAATGCCCCTCCAACTGATTCCATCTGGTGCTGGAAATCAAATGCCCCTCCAACTGATTCCATCTGGTGCTGGAAATCAAATACCCCTCCAACTGATTCCATCGGGTGCTGTAAACCAAATGCCCCTCCAACTTATTCCATCTGGTGTTGGAAATCAAATACCCCTCCAACTGATTCCATCTGGTGCTGGAAATCAAATGCCCCTCCAACTGATTCCATCTGGTGTTGGAAATCAAATGCCCCTTCAACTGATTCCATCTGGTGCTGTAAATCAAATGCCCCTCCAACTGATACCTTCAGTGAGCTACCAGGTACAGGTAAGAGCATGCACTTAGTTTTACTAGCATTTAAGAGCACGTGGAGGCCACGGAAGGAGTGTTGTATGGTGTTAAAGGTCGTTTGGAGGTTGTTCAAAGAAGGGCCAGATGTATACAGAATGGTGTCGGCTGCGTAGAGGTGGATCAGAGAATCACCAGCAGCAAGAGCGACATCATTTATATATACAGAGAAAAGAGTCTGTCCGAGAATTGAACCCTGTGGCACCCCCATTTGACACACTGAACTCTATCAGAGAAGTAGTTGGTGAGCCAGGTGTGGCAGTCATTTGAGAAGCCAAGGCTATTGAGTCTGCCAATAAGAATGTCTCTTATCGATGGCGGTTATGATATTGTTTATGACCTTGTTCGTGGCTGAGGTGCAGTCATGACCAGCTCGTAAACCAGATTGCATAGTGGAGAAGGTATGGTGAGATTTGAAATGGTCAGTGATCTGTTTTAATAATAATAATAATAATATATGCCATTTAGCAGACGCTTTTATCCAAAGCGACTTACAGCCATGTGTGCATACATTCTACGTATGGGTGGTCCCGGGAATCAAACCCACTACCCTGGCGTTACAAGCGCCATGCTCTACCAACTGAGCTACAGAAGGACGGTTGATGCTTCTACTGTGAAGGAGGGGGAATGGGAGTTAAATGAGTCAGTGGTCTGTCAGAGTGCCACGAGCTGGTCACGCATGTTCACGTGAGAGTCAGCTTGCGTTCCATTGCATTTCTGAAGACAAAGGAATTCTCCAGATGGAACATTATTGACGATTTTTGATAAAAACATCCTAAAGATTGATTCTATACATCATTTAACATGTTTCTATGAACTATAATATGACTTTTCTACTGATCTTTGGCCTGGACCTGCCCGCATGTCGTGATTTTGGATTTGTGAACTGAATGCGCTAACAAAAGGAGATATTTGGACATAAATGATGGACTTTATTGAACAAATCAAACATTTATTGTGGAACTGGGATTCCTGGGATTGCATTCTGTTGAAGATCATCAAAGGTAAGTGAATATTTATAACGCTATTTATAACGCTATTTCTGACTTCTGTTGACTCCAACATGGCTGATATCTGAATGGTAGTCAGATTATTGCATGGTTTGCTTTTTCCGTAAAGTTTTTTTGAACTCTGACACAGTGGTTGCATTAATAAAGAGAAGTATATCTCTAATTCTGTGCATGACACTTGTATCTTATATTAAAGTGTATGATGACTATTTCTGTAAATTGATGTGTCTCTCTGCAAAATCACTGGATGTTTTGGAAGCAAAACATTACTGAACGTAACGCGCCAATGTAAACTGAGGTTTTTGGATATAAATATGGACTCCTAGGAGTGTTATCTGAAGAAGATCATCAAAGGTTAGTGATTAATTGTATCTCTATTTCTGCTTTTTGGGACTCCTCTCTTTAGCTGGAAAATGGCTGCGTGTTTTTGTGACTAGGCTCTGACATAACATAATCATATGTTATGCAAATATTCCTTTTGTTCCATAAAGATTTATTTTTATACCCAAAATACCTCCTTTTGTAGGTCACGTTATGTTGAGAAGGCCACCGGAAATAGCGGTGAGAGCGCAAAACAGAGAGGTAGCCATTTTTCCTCCCGGTCCTAGTGAAAAGCCAACTGTCCCGGTTGATATATTATCGAATAGATATTTGAAAAACACCTTGAGGATTGATTATAAAAAACTTTTGCCAGGTTCCAGGTTTCTGTCGATATTATGGATACAATTTGGAATATTTGTCTGCGTTGTCATGACCGTTGTCATGACCGCTATTTCCGGTGGATTCCTAGACATAACGCATCAAACTAACCGAGGTATTTGGATAAAAAAATATCTTTATGGAACAAAAGGAACATTTGCTGTCTAACTGGGAGTCTCGTGAGTGAAAACATCCAAAGCTCATCAAAAGTAAACGATGAATTTGATTGCTTTTCTGATTTTCATGACCAAGTTACCTGCCTCTAGGTGTAGATAATGTTTTCTAGTTTATCGATAAACTTACACAAACGCTTGTATTGTTTTCGCTGTAAAGCATAATTTCAAAATCTGAGACGACAGGGTGATTAACAAAAGGCTAAGCTGTGTTTCGCTATATTTCACTTGTGGTTTCATGAATGTGAATATTTTCTAGTCAGATTATTTGACCGTTGCGCTATTCTAGTTAGCGTAGTTGATGACAATTATCCCAGATCCGGGATGGGTGGTTTCTAGAACTTCTTGGACCCACAGAGAGAGAACTGCTGCTTAAAGTAACTAACTTTCCGGATAGCCTGAGTTCACTTATTTCTCATTTGCCTGAACCAGTCAGAGCCTGAGTGAGCCAGTCAGCCTGAGTATGCGTGTGCCAAGACCAAATGTAATTCTTGAGGTGGAGTAACTCTGCAAGATCACGGTCGAACCAAGATCACGGGGCTGAACCTGTTATTAGTTCTCATTTTCTTTATCGGGGCGCGTTTGTAACAATACCACTGAAAATATCAAAAAAGAAGGTCCAAGCATCTTCGACAGAGGGGATCAAGCTGATTTTAGACACTTGTACAGATTGTATAAGAACTAACTGCACACCCTCTGCATCAGCTATCTTTGTGCTGCAGTTATTTTAGCAACTTGATGGTATAGCAGTAGCTTAATAAACTTGACATTAACTTGACTATTCTATCTGACTAAATTTACAAGAGACTAGATCACGTGGAGGTGACGATCACTGCGCTGGAATGATGAATATTGACTAGACCAGCCAGAATACAGCACAAGCTGATTATAGTAACTTGGTATGAACTTTGAACCATTTTTCACTAAAGAAGTGATACATCCTAGATGTCGAGTCATCAGTTGCACCTGTAAATGTACGTGGAAAGGACAGACAATCTCCGAATAAGAACGAGAGGGTACAATGTATTCGCCCTATAACACTATCGAACAGACAGATTCTACAAAAGACAAGGGCGTTCTCAGAGTTACCTCTGCTGCAGAGGATAAGTTCATTAGAGTTACCAGCCTCAGAAATTGCAGCCCAAATAAATGCCTCACAGAGTTCAAGTAACAGACACATCTAAACTGTTCAGAGTCTGCGTGAATCAGGCGTTCATGGTCAAATTGCTGCAAAGAAACCACTACTAAATCAAATCAAATGTTATTGGTCACATTCACATGTTTAGCAGATTGTATTGCGGGTGAAGCGAAATGCTTGTGTTCCTAGCTGTGACGGTGCAGTAATATCTAAGAAATTACACTACATATACCCGATACACACAAATCTAAGTGAAGGAATGGAAGTAAGAATATATGGACGAGCAATGTCAGAGAGGCATCGACTAAGATAGAGTAGAATAGTATAGAATACAGTATAAACATATGAGATGAGTAATTTAAGCTAGTGGTTAGAGCTTTCCCTGAATCCCTGAGCTGACAAGGTAAAAAGCTGTCATTCTGCACCTGAGCAAGGCACTGTTCCCTGGGTATGAAGATGTGGTTGTTCATTAACTCTTTATGGCTGCAGGGGCATTATCGAGTAGCTTGGATGAAAGGTGCCCATATCAAACAGCCTGCTCCTCAGGCATAGTTGCCAATATTTGCATATTATTATTAGTATTGGATAGAGAACACTGTGAAGTTTCTACAACTGTTTGTTAGTGAGTATAACAGAACTCATATAGCAGGCAAAAACCTGAGGAATTCCACTTCCTGTTTTTTTTCTGAAGGTGGCAGATTTTCAACCAAGGTCTCATTGACATTACAGCGAGATATGCATGAGTTTTCACTTCCTACGCCTTCCACTAGATGTCAGCAGTCAATAGAACTTTGTCTGATGACTCTAATGTGAAGGAGGGTCAAATTGACACAGGAAATAGTCACCACAGCCATGAGTGGACCATGCTTTCACCAGGCGCGTTCACAGATGAAGGACCTGCGTTCCATCGCTCATTTGAAGTCATTCTAATTCTCCGGTTGGAACGTTATTCAAGATATATGTAAACAACATTCTAAAGATTGATTCAGTACATCGTTTGATTCAGTACATCGTTTGACATGTTTCTACTGACTGTTACGGAACTTTTGGACATTTCGTCACGTTATAGTGGACGCGCTTTGTGACTTTGGAATTGTTTACCAAACGCGCTAACCAAAGTAGCTAATTGGACATAAATAACGGACAGTCGCTCTGGATAAGAGCGTCTGCTAAATGACTTAAATGTAAATGTAATTTTCAAACAAATCAAGCATTTATTGTGGACCTGGGATTCCTAGGACTAAATTCTGATGAAGATCATCAAAGGAAATATTTATCATGTATTTACTGGTTTCTGTTGACTCCAACATGGAGGCTCATTCTGTTCTGAGCGCCGTCTCAGATTATTGCATGTGTTGCTTTTTTCGTAAACCTAAAAAAATTCTGACACAGCGGTTGCACAAATCTAAGTGAAGGAATGGAAGTAAGAATATAAAAATATATGGACGAGCAATGTCAGAGAGGCATAGACTAAGATGGAGTAGAATAGTATAGAATACAGCATAAACATATGAGATGAGTAATGCAAGCTAGATAGTGGTTACAGCTTTGGGACATCTATAATTCCACGTGTATAACTTGTATTATCATCTACATTTATGATGAGTATTTCTGTTGAAACGATGTGGCTATGCACAATCACTTGATGTTTTTGGAACTAGTGAATCTAAAGCTGTAACGATTTTCTTGAGGTGAAGGAGAGGCGGACCGAAATGCAGCGTGGCTTCTATTCATGTTTTTTAATAAGACAACTAAACATGAACATAATACAAAACAACAAACGTGGAAAACCAAAACAGCCCTATCTGGTGCAAACATAGAGACAGGAACAATCACCCACAAAACCCAACACCAAACATGCTACCTAAATATGGTTCCCAATCAGAGACAATCACTAATACCCAAATCATAGAAAAACAAACATAGACTGCCCACCCCAACTCACGCCCTGACCATACTAAATAATGACAAAACAAGGGAAATAATGGTCAGAACGTGACAGTACCCCCCCCAAAGGTGCGGACTCCGGCCACAAAACCTTAACCTATAGGGGATGGCCTGGGTGGGTGTCTGTCCGCGGGACGCCATCGTCTTAGTCCACCTTATAGGGCAGACTAGCGGCACTGGCGGCGCTGGGCAGACTGGCGGCACTGGCGGCGCTGGGCAGACGAGTAGCTCAGATGGCGCTGGGCAGACTGTCGACTCTGATGGCGCTGGGCAGACGGGAAGCTCCGGCAAAGCTGGAGAGGAGGAAGGCTTCGGCAGCGCTGGACAGGCGGGAGCTCCTGTAAGGATGAGTCAGAGAGACAGCCTGTTGCGGGGGGATGCCACCGGAGGGCTGGTGCGTGGAGGTGGTGATGGATAGACCGGACCGTGCAGGCGCACTGGAGCTCTTGAGCACAGAGCGTGCCCAACCCTACCTGGTTGCATGCTCCCGGTCGCCCTGCCAGTGCGAGGAGGTGGAATAACCCGCACTTGGCTATGCAGGCAAACCAGGGACACCATGCGCAAAGCTGGTGCCATGTAAGCCGGCCCAAGGAGACGCACTGGAGACCAGATGCGTAGAGCCGGCTTAATGGCACTTGGCTCGATGCCCAATCTAGCCTGGCTGATACTCGGAGCTGGAATGTACCGCACCAGGCTATGCACCCGCACTGGGGACACCGTGCGCTTCACAGCATAACACGGTGCCTGCCCGGTCTCTCCAGCCCCCCAGTAAGCACAGGAGAAACGCGCAAATGTAAACTCCAATTTTTTATATAAATATGGACTTTATCAAACATGTGTAACATGAAGTCCTATGAGTGTCATCTGATGAAGATAATTCAAGGTTAGTGATTCATTTAATCTTTATTTCTGTTTTTTGTGAATGCTATATTTTGCTGGAAAGTGGCTGTGCTCATTGTGGATTGGTGGAGACCTAACATAATCATTTGTAGTGCTTTCATAGAAAATACTATTTGAAATAGGACACTTTGGTGGGATTAACAACGAGAATAGCTTTAAAATGATATAAGACACATGTATGTTTTAGGATTTGTAATTATGAGATTTCTGTGGTTTGAATTTGGTGCCCTCTATTTTCACTGGTAGTTGTCGTATCGATCCCGATATCGGGATTGCAGCCATAACAGGTTAGGCAGCCCCCCACACCTTTCTGATTCAGAAGGGTTGGGTTAAATGCAGAAGACACATTTCAGTTGAAGGCATTCAGTTGTACAACGGACTACGTAGCCCCCCCTTTCTCTAAGCATTATTAAAGTGACAGGTGTTCAATTTATTAAACTGGCCAGTTTAAATCTGTGTATATATGCAGCAGCCTCTGTGCTAATGATGGATATGTAACAGTCTGATGGCCTTATGATATAAGCTGTTTTTCAGTCTCTTGGTCCCAGCTTTGATGCACCTGTACTGACCTCGCCTTCTGGATGATAGTGGGGTGAACGGGCAGTGGTTCGGGTGGTTGTTGTGCTTGATGATCTTTATGGCCTTCCTGTGACATTGGGTGGTGTAGGTGTCTTGGAGGGCAGGTAGTTTGCCCCCGGTGATGGAGTTGGGCAGACCTCACCAACCTCTGGTGAGCCCTGCAGTTGTGGGTGGTGCAGTTGCCATATCAGGCGATGATACAGGCCAACAGGTTGCTCTCAATTGTGCACCAATTGTGCATCTGTAAAGGTTTGTGAGGGTTTTAGGTGACAAGCCAAATTTCTTCAGCCTCCTGAGGTTGAAGAGGTGCTGTTACCACTGCATCGCAGCGCTAGCTGTGCCACCAGAGACTCTGGGTTCGTGCCCAGGCTCTGTCGCAGCCGGCTGAGACCGGGAGGTCTGTGGGGCGACGCACAATTGGCCTAGCGTCTTCTGGGTTAGGGAGGGTGTGGCCTGTAGGGATATCCTTGTCTCATCGCGCACCAGCGACTCCTGTGGCGGACCGGGCTCAGTGCGCGCTAACCATCGTAGCCGGGTGCACGGTGTTTCCTCTGACACATTGGTGTGGCTGGCTTCCTGGTTGGAGGCGCACTGTGTTAAGGGGTAATACTTTCAGAAGGCACTGTAGCTAGCCTGTATCGTTGGTCTATTCACCCTAGTAGTAGCTAGATAGATCTTTCCCGAACAAGCTAGCTATGTCTGATAGCCGGTATCATTGGTCTGCTCACCCTTTTGCAGCTCTGATTTGTTGTCAGCTTTGCTTTAGAAACTGGCAACCAGAATAAAGCTTACTGATTTAGCTACTAGATTTACTTATTTCCTGGTTTGCTTAGTTATACAGAGAACCTTTATCCTAAAAAGGACTATGTATGATTATACACACTCCCATCCATTCCCTGTCCTCCCAGCATTAGCCTGCCACCACTATCCTCCTGTATGTCACTGTGAGCTGATCAGAACAAGATATAGTGAAGTAGATCAATGTGTTAGATTATTACAGTAGATATATTAAAATATGTTAGATTAAACAGTTGGCATCACTGTTTAAATAAAACTAAGCTTAAATCCCAATGATGTCAGATACAGACTGCACAGTGTTTTGTGTTGGCAGCACAGCCTCACTGTGTTTAATCCACCAATGTTGCTGATGGCTACAGTAACAGCGGCACTAATATAATAACTACATGACATCACTAGTAACTACATGACATCACTAATAACTACATGTCTACAATCCACATCTCTAAATAATAGGGGATCACAGTTGAGTTTGGGCTTCATGCAGTGGTTTGTGTAACAAATAGTCCCCAAAATTCCAATTGATGTGAAATGATGAAATATGATTAAAGAAGCATTGATGTCTAATATTGTAATATGATTAAAGAACCAGAGCATTACTGAGAGTACCTGTCTTAATCAGAGCCAGGGATTCGTAGATTTATCTGAGTTGATGTAGATAAAATGTTTGTTGATTAATAATTGACTGTTTCCCACATGCAGTAGCTACCTGGTGTCATGGTGACCAGATAGGCTCTGAAGGCTGTGCTGATTGACCTGAGTGGAACTCCATGTAGAAGACACAGACGTGCCTGAAGCACAGGACACCTTCGACAGGTCAGTCCTCTAACTTAACTCAAACTCTAACCTAACTCAACCCTAACATCTAACCGTAACACCTAACCCTAACATAACCTAACCCAACCTAACCCAACCTAACCTAACCTAACCCAACCTAACATAACCTAACCCAACCTAACTGCTAACCCAACCCTAACCCAACCCTAACCCTAACCCCTAACGCCTAACCTCTAACCCTAACCCTAACCCCTCACCCTAACCTAACCCCTAACCCTAACTTCTAACCCAACCCTAACCCCTAACCCAAACCCTAACCTCTATCCCTAACCTCTAACCCAACCCAAACGTCTAACCTCTTATCTCTAACCCAACCCTAACCCCTAACCCAACACTAACCCAAACCTAACTCTTCATGACCTAATTGGATTTCTCCATGTAGAAGCACAGGACACCCTTAACCGGTCAGTCCCCTAACCTAACCCAACCCTAACCTCTAACCTCTAACCTCTAACCTCTAAACCTAATCTCTAACCCAACACTTACCCAACCCTGACCCGTAACTCTAACCTCTAACCCAACACTAACCCAAGCCTAACCTCTAACCCAACCCTTACTCTTACTGACCTACGTAAGTGGATTTCTCCAGGTCAAAGACACAGCCATGACTGGAGCATGGGACACCCTGAAGAGGTGAGTTAACTAAGTCCCTATCTAAGACTAGTAAACCCCCTTTACTGTCTCAAATAGCTGACCAATCAGCCTATTAACACCTGTTGTGACTTTACTTTCATTAATCTGATGACTGTTATTTATCGAATCAAATAACTAAGTTTAATTGTTACCCGATTAAATTAATCATGTGACAATTAACTCATTAGGATCTAGGGCACCACGAGACCAATTGATTAAAAGGTTACCATCTCCCGAATTAAACTCTAAAGGTCTTATCTATCACATCCATAAAACAGTCAACGTGTGAATCATATACTCGTATCATATCGTCATTCTGAACAGTCGTAACCTCCTGCATCTGCAAGAACCCCAGCCTTACTTATGATTCAGTACTACACAAATTGGTTTAATTATTTATTTACTAGCTAACTAAATGGTAACACATGATAAACATACACACTTAATACATTAGAACCATATTTCCATAGGACTGACACAACATGGTGGCTTGTTACCAAAGATATGGGGAGGGTGAGAGAGAGAGAGAGAGAGCGAGAGAGAGAGAGAGATCGAGACTTAATACTTTGTTACATTTAGAAACTACTCTCACAGTAATCATATACTTTGCACACATGTAAATGCCTTGGTTTTTTATGTATTTCTCCTGGCATTCTTAGAAAGGGGTTGGTTTGGCCTTTCTGCAGCATGCTTGGAAGGCTCTGACTGTCCAAAAGGGTCCCCACCCATCTTCTATTGTAGTTCCCCTATGCTGTCGTCAGGTATCCGGTGACTTGTCGTGTAGACCTAAACAGAACGACAGAGTTGATTTCCCTTCCATTTGATCCTGAAGCTGCGTCTTTGAAGACTCGCTTGCCAAATGGTTCTTGTGGTGGTGATGAGAGCTGCATACCACAGTGATTTGAGTAGCAGAACGGTCCCACTTAAGTTAACTTTTCTAGATACTTTACTTAGGACAGCTAATCAGCCTTACCTGTGATAGTCTGGGAGGTAATGTTATTGTCTCTACATCGTGTTGAGTTTTAACCACTTTGGATGTGAGCTGCAACTCAACACCTCTCTGGTCTCATATGTTAATTCGTAATCCATCATTATATGCAGTTCTTCAATAGGGGCAGTTCGTGTTGCTGAAATGCTCTCTGACCTCAATTTGGAGGCGGTGACTATTCACTTGTTCAACGTTAAGAAACAATTTCTCCTTAGAGACTAAGATCACATCTTTCTCTTTAAAACAAATGAATAATTGTTCATATTTCATAGACAATGTAAACGACTGACACTTCACATATAGTGTGTATACTTTAACTTCTTGCGTCGAGCCATCCCGGATCCGGGATTGTGAATACAGCCTCAAGCCCATTACCATAACGCAACTTTAACTATTCATGAAAATTGCAAATGAAATGAAATCAATATGCTAGCTCTCAAGCTTAGCCTTTTGTTAACAACACTGTCATCTCAGATTTTCAAAATATGCTTCTCAACCATAGCAAAACAAGCATTTGTGCAACAGTATTGATAGCTAGCGTAGCATTTAGCATAGCATTTAGCGTTAGCATTCAGCAGGCAACATTTTCACAAAAAACGGAAAAGCATTCAAATAAAATCATTTACCTTTGAAGAACTTCGGATGTTTTCAATGAAGAGACTCTCAGTTAGATAGCAAATGTTCAGTTTTTCCTGAAAGATTATTTGTTTAGGACAAATCGCTCCGTTTTCTGCGTCACGTTTAGCTACAAAAAAAACTGTATCCAGGATTGTGTAAATCTGTCCGCAAGCTCATTAGCATAACACAACGTTAACTATTCATGAAAATTGCAAATGAAATGAAATCAATATGCTAGTTCTCAAGCTTAGCCTTTTGTTAACAACACTGTCATCTCAGATTTTCAAAAATATGCTTCTCAACCATAGCAAAACAAGCATTTGTGTAACAGTATAGCTATTGATAGCTAGCGTAGCATTTAGCGTTAGCATTCAGCAGGCAACATTTTCACATCAACCAGAAAAGCATTCAAATAAAATAATTTACCTTTGAAGACCTTCAGATGTTTTCAATGAGGAGACTCTCAGTTAGATAGCAAATGTTCAGTTTTTACAAAAATATTATTTGTGTTGACAAATCGCTCCGTTTTCTTCATCACGTTTGGGTAAGAAAAAAAATGAAAATTAAGTCATTAAAACGCAAACTTTTTTCCAAATTAACTCCATAATATCGACAGAAACATGGCAAGCGATGTTTAAAATCAATCCTCTACAACAAAGCTTTCTTGGTGTCCAATAAGCTTTCTCTGAACATAACTTCTTATGGTACATTTGTGTCCCACTTGGCCAAAAGCCAGGAAAAATGCAGCACGGCAAATTAAAATAAAATGACATAAAAGTCTAACTTTCATTAAATTACACATGTAAGATACTAAATTAAAGCTACACTCATTGTGAATCCAGCCAACGTGTCAGATTTTAAAAAGGCTTTTCGGTGAAAGCATAAGAAGCTATTATCTGATGATAGCACAACAGTAAACAAAGAGGGTAGCATATTTCAACCCTGCAGGCGCTACACAACACGCAGAAATAAAATATAAAACATGCCTTACCTTTGATGAGCTTCTTTTGATGGCACTCCAATATGTCCCATTTAACATCACAATTAGTCCTTTTGGTCGATTAATTCCATCCATATAT
>NC_060183.1:86731990-86846990 GCF_021184085.1 Oncorhynchus gorbuscha | reverse complement strand
TATCAAATCCACCCTATCTTGACAAGATCACAGAGACACATTGACTGGCACACAGACATTGTGGAGCCAAGAGATACACACTTGACCTCTCCCCTCTCTCCGGCCCAATTAACTGAGTCCTGACAGAGACCAGATAACATTTACATTTACATTTAAGTCATTTAGCAGACGCTCTTATCCAGAGCGACTTACAAATTGGTGCATTCACCTTATGGCATCCAGTGGAACAGCCACTTTACAATAGTGCATCTAAATCTTTTAAGGGGGGGGGATTACTTTATCCTATCCTAGGTATTCCTTAAAGAGGTGAGGTTTCAGGTGTCTCCGTAAGGTGGTGATTGACTCCGCTGTCCTGGCGTCGTGAGGGAGTTTGTTCCACCATTGGGGGGCCAGAGCAGCGAACAGTTTTGACTGGGCTGAGCGGGAACTGTACTTTCTCAGTGGTAGGGAGGCGAGCAGGCCAGAGGTGGATGAACGCAGTGCCCTTGTTTGGGTGTAGGGCCTGATCAGAGCCTGGAGGTACTGAGGTGCCGTTCCCCTCACAGCTCCGTAGGCAAGCACCATGGTCTTGTAGCGGATGCGAGCTTCAACTGGAAGCCAGTGGAGAGAGCGGAGGAGCGGGGTGACGTGAGAGAACTTGGGAAGGTTGAACACCAGACGGGCTGCGGCGTTCTGGATGAGTTGTAGGGGTTTAATGGCACAGGCAGGGAGCCCAGCCAACAGCGAGTTGCAGTAATCCAGACGGGAGATGACAAGTGCCTGGATTAGGACCTGCGCCGCTTCCTGTGTGAGGCAGGGTAGAGCATGAACCTACAGGAACGGGCCACCGCCTTGATGTTAGTTGAGAACGACAGGGTGTTGTCCAGGATCACGCCAAGGTTCTTAGCGCTCTGGGAGGAGGACACAATGGAGTTGTCAACCATGATGGCGAGATCATGGAACGGGCAGTCCTTCCCCGGGAGGAAGAGCAGCTCCGTCTTGCCGAGGTTCAGCTTGAGGTGGTGATCCGTCATCCACACTGATATGTCTGCCAGACATGCAGAGATGCGATTCGCCACCTGGTCATCAGAAGGGGGAAAGGAGAAGATTAATTGTGTGTCGTCTGCATAGCAATGATAGGAGAGACCATGTGAGGTTATGACAGAGCCAAGTGACTTGGTGTATAGCGAGAATAGGAGAGGGCCTAGAACAGAGCCCTGGGGGACCCCAGTGGTGAGAGCACGCGGTGAGGAGACAGATTCTCGCCACGCCACCTGGTAGGAGCGACCTGTCAGGTAGGACGCAATCCAAGCGTGGGCCGCGCCGGAGATGCCCAACTCGGAGAGGGTGGAGAGGAGGATCTGATGGTTCACAGTATCGAAGGCAGCCGATAGGTCTAGAAGGATGAGAGCAGAGGAGAGAGAGTTAGCTTTAGCAGTGCGGAGCACCTCCGTGATACAGAGAAGAGCAGTCTCAGTTGAATGACTAGTCTTGAAACCTGACTGATTTGGATCAAGAAGGTCATTCTGAGAGAGATAGCGGGAGAGCTGGCCAAGGACGGCACGTTCAAGAGTTTTGGAGAGAAAAGAAAGAAGGGATACTGGTCTGTAATTGTTGACATCGGAGGGATCGAGTGTAGGTTTTTTCAGAAGGGGTGCAACTCTCGCTCTCTTGAAGACGGAAGGGACGTAGCCAGTGGTCAGGGATGAGTTGATGAGCGAGGTGAGGTAAGGGAGAAGGTCTCCGGAAATGGTCTGGAGAAGAGAGGAGGGGATAGGGTCAAGCGGGCAGGTTGTTGGGCGGCCGACTGTCACAAGACGCGAGATTTCATCTGGAGAGAGAGGGGAGAAAGAGGTCAGAGCACAGGGTAGGGCAGTGTGAGCAGAACCAGCGGTGTCGTTTGACTTAGCAAACGAGGATCGGATGTCGTCGACCTTCTTTTCAAAATGGTTGACGAAGTCATCTGCAGAGAGGGAGGAGGGGGGGGATTCAGGAGGGAGGAGAAGGTGGCAAAGAGCTTCCTAGGGTTAGAGGCAGATGCTTGGAATTTAGAGTGGTAGAAAGTGGCTTTAGCAGCAGAGACAGAAGAGGAAAATGTAGAGAGGAGGGAGTGAAAGGATGCCAGGTCCGCAGGGAGACGAGTTTTCCTCCATTTCCGCTCGGCTGCCCGGAGCCCTGTTCTGTGAGCTCGCAATGAGTCGTCGAGCCACGGAGCGAGAGGGGAGGACCGAGCCGGCCTGGAGGATAGGGTGCATAGAGAGTCAAAGGATGCAGAAAGGGAGGAGAGGAGGGTTGAGGAGGCAGAATCAGGAGATAGGTTGGAGAAGGTTTGAGCAGAGGGAAGAGATGATAGGATGGAAGAGGAGAGAGTAGCGGGGGAGAGAGAGCGAAGGTTGGGACGGCGCGATACCATCCGAGTAGTGGCAGTGTGGGAGGTGTTGGATGAGAGCGAGAGGGAAAAGAATACAAGGTAGTGGTCGGAGACTTGGAGGGGAGTTGCAATGAGGTTAGTGGAAGAACAGCATCTAGTAAAGATGAGGTTGAGCGTATTGCCTGCCTTGTGAGTAGGGGGGGAAGGTGAGAGGGTGAAGTCAAAAGAGGAGAGGAGTGGAAAGAAGGAGGCAGAGAGGAATGAGTCAAAGGTAGACGTGGGGAGGTTAAAGTCGCCCAGAACTGTGAGAGGTGAGCCGTCCTCAGGAAAGGAGCTTATCAAGGCATCAAGCTCATTGATGAACTCTCCGAGGGAACCTGGAGGGCGATAAATGATAAGGATGTTAAGCTTGAAAGGGCTGGTAACTGTGACAGCATGGAATTCAAAGGAGGCGATAGACAGATGGGTAAGGGGAGAAAGAGAGAATGACCACTTGGGAGAGATGAGGATCCCGGTGCCACCACCCCGCTGACCAGAAGCTCTCGGGGTGTTCGAGAACACGTGGGCGGACGAAGAGAGAGCGGTAGGAGTAGCAGTGTTATCTGTGGTGATCCATGTTTCCGTCAGTGCCAAGAAGTCGAGGGACTGGAGGGAGGCATAGGCTGAGATGAACTCTGCCTTGTTGGCCGCAGATCGGCAGTTCCAGAGGCTACCGGAGACCTGGAACTCCACGTGGGTCGTGCGCACTGGGACCACCAGATTAGGGTGGCCGCGGCCACGCGGTGTGGAGCGTTTGTATGGTCTGTGCAGAGAGGAGAGAACAGGGATAGACAGACACATAGTTGACAGACTACAGAAGAGGCTACGCTAATGCAAAGGAGATTGGAATGACAAGTGGACTACACGTCTCGAATGTTCAGAGAGTTAAGCTTACGTAGCAAGAATCTTATTGACTAAAATTATTAAAATGATACAGTACTGCTGAAGTAGGCTAGCTGGCAGTGGCTGCGTTGTTGACTTTGTAGGCTAGCTGGCAGTGGCTGCGTTGTTGACACTACACTAATCAAGTCGTTCCGTTGAGTGTAATAGTTTCTACAGTGCTGCTATTCGGGGGCTAGCTGGCTAGCTAGCAGTGTTGATTACGTTACGTTGCGTTAAAAGAACGACAATAGCTGGCTAGCTAACCTAGAAAATCGCTCTAGACTACACAATTATCTTTGATACAAAGACGGCTACGTAGCTAGCTATGTAGCTAGCTACGATCAAACAAATCAAACCGTTGTACTGTAATGAAAAGAAATGAAAATGTGATACTACCTGTGGAGCGAAGCGAAATGCGACCGGGTTGTTGAGTGTGGAAGTTCTATTCGGTAGACGTTGGCTAGCTGTTGGCTAGCTAGCAGTGTCTCCTACGTTAAGGACGACAAATAGCTGGCTAGCTAACCTCGGTAAATTAAGATAATCACTCTAAGACTACACACTCTAAACTACACAATTATCTTGAATACGAAGACAGCAAAGACAACTATGTAGCTAGCTAACACTACACTAATCAAGTCGTTCAGTTGAGTGTAATAGTTTCTACAGTGCTGCTATTCGGTAGACGGTGGACTTTTGGGCAGATAGCAGTGTAGACTACGTTAGGACGATGAAATACGATAATTACACAATTATATTTGATACAAAGACGGCTATGTAGCTAGCTAAGAAGAAATTGCTAAGATTAGACAAATCAAACCGTTGTACTATAATGAAATGTAATGAAGAAGTTATACTACCTGCGGACCGATGTGCGGATGCGACCGCTGCAACCCTGCCACAGTATTATACAAACACATTCTGATGAGAAGTAACTTACACACATATGATGAATATAAAACATCTTACCTATGTTACCAACTAATTCAGATTATTCCCCAACACTATGACGACGTGTTAGTAAGTGTCACTGTACTATACAGTAATGGCAGTATATTATGTCCTATTGGCACTGCATATATACATTCAGACAAAGCAGTATGTGACCCCCATTCTGGGGGGAGGCACCTGCCTTGCCTGTCACTTGTAGTTTTGACTGAATGTGTCTGACCCAACCCACCCCCCCCACCCCCATCCTTGTGTGAAAATGTAGACATTGTAGTCCTGTGTTTTGGGTTATGGTTAGGGTTAGGGGTTAGGGTTAGGGTTAGGGTTAGGGTTAGGGTTAGGGTTAGGGTTAGGGGTTAGGGTTAGGGTTAGGGTTAGGTTTAGGGTTAGGGTTAGGGTTAGGGTTAGGGTTAGGGTTAGGGTTAGGGTTAGGGTTAGGGTTAGGGTTAGGGTTACACCACATTCACAGTACAGTGTGTTAGGGTTAGGGTTAGGGTTAGGGTTAGGGTTAGGGTTAGGGTTAGGGTTAGGGTTAGGGTTACACCACATTCACAGTACAGTGTGTTAGGGTTAGGGTTAGGGTTAGGGTTAGGGTTAGGGTTAGGGTTAGGGTTAGGTTAGGGTTAGGTTAGGGTTAGGGTTAGGGTTAGGGTTGTTAGGGTTAGGGTTAGGGTTAGGGTTAGGGTTAGGTTAGGGTTAGGGTTAGGGTTAGGGTTAGGGTTAGGGTTAGGGTTAGGGTTAGGGTTAGGGTTAGGGTTAGGGTTAGGGTTAGGAATAGGGTTACACCACATTCACAGTACAGTGTGTTTGTATTTTCTGTTCCAGAGAGTCCTGGACTTTGATGCAGCTGCACAGCCTCATGAGGCCATTTTCATTGATGAAGTTGGATTCAATTTAAAACCAGGTGTCAGGGCAGGAATGTTATTGGACAAAGAGCAGTTGTAAATGTCCCTGGGCAGTGAGGGGGAATGTTATAGGACAAAGAGCCGTTGTGATTGTCCCTGGGCAGCGAGGGGGAATGTTATAGGACAAAGAGCCGTTGTGATTGACCCTGGGCAGCGAGGGGGAATGTTATAGGACAAAGAGCCGTTGTGATTGACCCTGGGCAGCGAGGGGGAATGTTATAGGACAAAGAGCCGTTGTGATTGACCCTGGGCAGCGAGGGGGAATGTTATAGGACAAAGAGCCGTTGTGATTGTCCCTGGGCAGCGAGGGGGAATGTTATAGGACAAAGAGCCGTTGTGATTGACCCTGGGCAGCGAGGGGGAATGTTATAGGACAAAGAGCCGTTGTGATTGACCCTGGGCAGCGAGGGGGAATGTTATAGGACAAAGAGCCGTTGTGATTGACCCTGGGCAGCGAGGGGGAATGTTATAGGACAAAGAGCCGTTGTGCATGTCCCTGGGCAGCGAGGGGGAATGTTATAGGACAAAGAGCCATTGTGATTGACCCTGGACAGCGAGGGGGAATGTTATAGGACAAAGAGCCGTTGTGATTGACCCTGGACAGCGATGGGGAATGTTGCGCCGGGAGGGAAATATCCCCTTGTGTTCCGCCATTAGTCTGCAAGTAGTTCTCCATCACCATGAAAACCCCGGTCCCCACAATACTGCACATAATCATATTTCTGGAGGCACTACATAATACAGTTGTTCAGGACGGACCAGGGTTTGTTGTCATCTGGGATAATGTTAGTTTCCACCAGGCTGCTCTGGTCAGGGACCGGTTCACCAACCACAATAACTTCACAGTTGTATACTTGCCCCCTTACTCCCCATTTCTCAATCTGATTGAGGAATCATTTTTGTCTTGGCGTTGGAAAGTGTATTACCGCCAACCTCTTCTGCAAGCAATGCAAGAGGCATGCGGAGACATAGAGGTCAGTCCAGGGTTGGCAATATTTTCCCCGTTGCCGAGCCAGGGATGCTTGTGATGAGGTGATGTGACCCTAACAGAAGGCGGGATCCATGAACCATCCACCCCAGCCCTTACAATAATATTTTGTGTTTACAACTGCACTGTAATTTTACTGTAGTTATTTGTTTCTGTGAGTTTACAGTAACATATTGTACTGATTACTGTACTGTTCTCTTTGCACCTCTGCTACTCTGTTATTGTCTATGGATAGTCACTTTAACTCTACCAACATGTACAAATGACCTCAATTACCCTGACTAACCGGTGCCCGCGCACATTGACTCTGTACCGGTACCCCCTGTATATAGTCTCCACATTGACTCTGTACCGGTACCCCCTGTATATAGTCTCCACATTGACTCTGTACCGGTTCCCCCTGTATATAGTCTCCACATTGACTCTGTACCGGTACCCCCTGTATATAGCCTCCACATTGACTCTGTACTGGTTCCCCCTGTATATAGTCTCCACATTGACTCTGTACCGTAATACCCTGTATATAGCCTCCACATTGACTCTGTACCGGTACCCCCTGTATATAGCCTCCACATTGACTCTGTACCTGTACTCCCTGTATATAGTCTCCACATTGACTCTGTACCGTAATACCCTGTATATAGCCTCCACATTGACTCTGTACCGTAATACCCTGTATATAGCCTCCACATTGACTCTGTACCGGTACCCCCTGTATATAGCCTCCACATTGACTCTGTACCTGTACTCCCTGTATATAGTCTCCACATTGACTCTGTACCGTAATACCCTGTATATAGCCTCCACATTGACTCTGTACCGTAATACCCTGTATATAGCCTCCACATTGACTCTGTACCGTAATACCCTGTATATAGCCTCCACATTGACTCTGTACCGTAATACCCTGTATATAGTCTCCACATTGACTCTGTACCGTAATACCCTGTATATAGTCTCCACATTGACGAGCTATTGTTATTCTACTGCTGCTGTTGAATTATTTGTTACTGTTTACTTAACACTTATTTTTCCTTCAAATCGTAAAACATTGTTGGTTAAGGGCTTGTAAGTAATCATTTCACTGTAAGGTTTACATCCTTTGAACTCGGTGCACGTGACAAATAAACTTTGACCTGATTTGATTACACAGACGCACAGATATTTCCACAACAAATCACATTTTGATAAACTCTCATATCTACTGGGTGAAATACCACAGTGTGACATCACAGCAGCAAGATTTGTGATCTGTTGCCACAAGAAAAGGGCAACCAGTGAAGAACAAACACCAACCAGTGAAAACAAAACTCAATTGTGAATATAACGCATATATATGTTAATTTATTTTCCATTATTTACTTTAACACATTGAACAGAGATAGAGATAGAGAGAAACCCTAGCTTCTAGAACAGAGAGAGAGATACCCTAGCATCTAGAACAGAGAGAGAAACCATAGTTTCTAGAACAGAGAGAGAGAAACCCTAGCTTCTAGAACAGAGAGGGAGAAACCCTAGCTTCTAGAACAGAGAGAGAGAAACCCTAGATTCTAGAACAGAGAGGGAGAAACCCTAGATTCTAGAACAGAGAGGGAGAAACCCTAGCTTCTAGAACAGAGAGAGAGAGAGAAACCCTAGATTCTAGAACAGAGAGAGAGGGACCCAAGCGGCTAGCACAGAGAGAGAGGGCAAGAGAGACCAGTCTCAGTGTGGGATTGTACCGTGTTCAGTAGATCTGTCTTCCTCTGTCAAAACCTAACCCTCTCATCTCCCAAATTCAGACCCAGACCAGGACCTCTCTCCTCTGATCTCTCCAGTTCAGACCCAGACCTGAACCTCTCTGATCTCGCCAGTTCAGGCCCAGACTAAAACCTCTCCCCCCTGAACTCTCCAGTTCAGGCCCTGACTAAAATCTCTCTCCTCTGATCTCTCCAGTTCAGGCCCAGACTAAAAGCTCTTTCCTCTCATGTATCCAGTTCAGGCCAGAACTTGAACCTCTCTCCGTTCTGTGACAATTCAAACCCAGATGAGAGCCTCTCTGTGACCGTTCAGACACAAACCAGAGCCTCAAACTTCTCTGTTACCACTAGAGGGCAGCAGGGGACCTGTAACAAACCAGGTGAATCTAGACCTCCTCTGCTGCTGCAATAACAACACTCGAGTCTGTCCCATAGATACAGACCTGATATAAGCCCTGTAGGGAACACTAGACCAACACTAGAGTCTGTCCCATAGATACAGACATGATTTACAAGCCTTTTACTTTTTTCTCCTGTTGTTGTGTTACAGCCTGATTTTAATATGGATTAAATTGAGATGTTGTGTCACTGGCCTACCCACTTTATTAAGGTCTACAAATTACTAAAATATGAAAAGCTGAATGGTCTCGAGTCAATAACCCTCCTGCTTTCACAATCCTAAATAAGTTCAGGAGAAAATTAAAGAGTCACATAATAGTTTTACTCAGTCAGGACACAATAATAGTGTTTAACTAGGAGAAGTACCTCAGATAAACAAACTGACCCTAGCTCCCCCAGTCCCACATAAACTACTGCAGCATAACTACTGGAGGCTGAGACAGGAGGGGTCAGGAGACACTGTGGCCCCATCTCGAGGACACCCCGGACAGGGCCAAACAGGAAGGATATAACCCCACCCACTTTCCCACAGCCCCCACTCCTAGAGGGAAATCTCCAACCACCAACTTACCATCCTGAGATTCCATATAGCCCACCATCTCCGACACCCAGATCCATCTCCAGCTGTGTTACAGCCTGATTTTAATATGGATTAAATTGAGATGTTGTGTCACTGGCCTACCCACTTTATTAAGGTCTACAAATTACTAAAATATGAAAAGCTGAATGGTCTCGAGTCAATAACCCTCCTGCTTTCACAATCCTAAATAAGTTCAGGAGTAAAAATGTTCTTAAAGAGTCACATAATAAGTTGCATGGACTCAGTCTGTGTGCAATAATAGTGTTTAACTATATGTTTAAATGTCTACCTCATCTCTGTACCCCTCACATACAGCCCTAACGCTACTCCATCTCCCTCCCCAGCTCCGTCTCCAGTCCCATCCCTAACGCTACTCCATCTCCCTCCCCAGCTCCATCTCCAGCCCCATCCCTAAAGCTACTCCATCTCCCTCCCCAGCTCCATCTCCAGTCCCATCCCTAACGCTACTCCATCTCCAGCCCCCACACCATCTCCAGCCCCCACTCCATCTCCAGCCCCCACTCCATCTCCAGCCCCCACTCCATCTCCAGCCCCCACTCCATCTCCAGCCCCCACTCCATCTCCAGCCCCCACTCAATCTCCAGCCCCCACTCCATCTCCAGCCCCCACTCCATCTCCAGCCCCCACTCCATCTCCAGCCTCCACTCAATCTCCAGTCCCATCCCTAACGCTACTCCATCTCCAGCCCCCACTCCATCTCCAGCCTCCACTCAATCTCCAGTACCATCCCTATCGCCACTCCAACTGCAGCCCCAACTCCAGCCCCTCTCCAGCTCTAGCCCCCACTCCATCTCCAGCCCACACTCCATCTCCAGCCCCCACTCCAACTCCAGCCCCTTCTCCAGCTCTAGCCCCCACTCCATCTACAGCCCCCACTCCAACTTCAGCCCCATCTCCAGCTCTAACCCCCACTCCATCTCCAGCCCCCACTCCATCTCCAGCCCCCACTCCAACTCCAGCCCAACACCAGCCCCTTCTCCAGCTCTAGCCCTCACTCCATCTCCAGCCCCCACTCCAACTCTAGCCCATCTCCAGCTCCAGCCCATCTCCAGCTCTAATCCCATTTCCAGCTCTAATCCCATTTACAGCTCTAATCTCATGTCCAGCTCTAATCTCATGTCCAGCTCTAATCCCATTTCCAGCTCTAATCTCATGTCCAGCTCTAATCCCATTTTCAGCTCTAATCTCATGTTCAGCTCTAATACCATTTCCAGCTCTTATCTCATGTCCAGCTCTAATCCCATTTTCAGATCTAATCTCATGTCCAGCTCTAATCCCATTTTCAGCTCTAATCCCATTTTCAGATCTAATCTCATGTCCAGCTCTAATCTCATGTCCAGCTCTTATCTCATTTTCAGCTCTAATCCCATTTCCAGCTCTTATCTCATGTCCAGCTCTAATCCCATTTTCAGATCTAATCCCATTTTCAGCTCTAATCTCATGTCCAGCTCTTATCTCATTTTCAGCTCTAATCCCATTTTCAGCTCTAATCTCATGTCCAGCTCCAGCCCCTTCTCTAGCATAATACTCTAGCTGAAGGATGAGATATATGAATTGGAACCATCTCACAATTCTCAAAAATATTTCCATTCACTGAGGTTCTCCTAGTGTGTTTACGATAAAACAATAGCTGAGACTGAGTCCGAAGTAGTGGCCTATCCCCTATGAACTGCATTACTTTTCACCAGGGCCCACAGAGAATACGGCGGCATTTGGGACACTTGTCACAAACAGACATAGAAAGTAAAAACAGACATAGAAATTTGGACTCTGCAGTTTCGTAATCCCCTGTTCTTCATAAAACAATGTGTGTCTGTAATAGATATTGAACATGGTCCTCAATGGAGTCATCTCTGGATCCTGTGGTGTGTGTTGGTCCTCAATGGAGCCATCTCTGGATACTGTGGTGTGTTTTTGTCCTCAATGGAGCCATCTCTGGATACTGTGGTGTGTGTTGGTCCTCAATGGAGCCATCTCTGGATCCTGTGGTGTGTTTTGGTCCTCAATGGAGCCATCTCTGGATACTGTGGTGTGTTTTGGTCCTCAATGGAGCCATCTCTGGATACTGTGGTGTGTTTTGGTCCTCAATGGAGCCATCTCTGGATACTGTGGTGTGTTTTGGTCCTCAATAGAGCCATCTCTGGATACTGTGGTGTGTGTTGGTCCTCAATGGAGCCATCTCTGGATCCTGTGGTGTGTGTTGGTCCTCAATGGAGCCATCTCTGGATACTGTGGTGTGTGTTGGTCCTCAATGGAGCCATCTCTGGATCCTGTGTTGTGTTTTGGTCCTCAATGGAGCCATCTCTGGATCCTGTGTTGTGTTTTGGTCCTCAATGGAGCCATCTCTGGATCCTGTGTTGTGTTTTGGTCCTCAATTGAGCCATCTCTGGATACTGTGGTGTGTTTTGGTCCTCAATGGAGCCATCTCTGGATCCTGTGGTGTGTTTTGGGTCTCAATGGAGCCATCTCTGGATACTGTGGTGTGTTTTGGGTCTCAATGGAGCCATCTCTGGATACTTTGGTGTGTTTTGGTCCTAAATGGAGTCATCTCTGGATACTGTGGTGTGTTTTGGTCCCCATTGGAGCCATCTCTGGATACTGTGGTGTGTTTTGGTCCTAAATGGAGTCATCTCTGGATACTGTGGTGTGTTTTGGTCCCCATTGTAGCCATCTCTGGATACTGGTGTGTGTGTTTTGGGTTTTGGTCCTAAATGGAGTCATCTCTGGATACTGTGGTGTGTTTTGGTCCCCATTGGAGCCATCTCTGGATACTGTGGTGTGTTTTGGGTCTCAATGGAGCCATCTCTGGATACTGTGGTGTGTTTTGGTGAGCCATCTCTGGATACTGTGGTGTGTTTTGGGTCTCAATGGAGCCATCTCTGGATACTGTGGTGTGTTTTGGGTCTCAATGGAGCCATCTCTGGATACTGTGGTGTGTTTTGGGTCTCATTGGAGCCATCTCTGGATACTGTGGTGTGTTTTGGGTCTCAATGGAGCCATCTCTGGATACTTTGGTGTGTTTTGGTCCTAAATGGAGTCATCTCTGGATACTGTGGTGTGTTTTGGTCCCCATTGGAGCCATCTCTGGATACTGTGGTGTGTTTTGGTCCTAAATGGAGTCATCTCTGGATACTGTGGTGTGTTTTGGTCCCCATTGGAGCCATCTCTGGATACTGTGGTGTGTTTTGGGTCTCAATGGAGCCATCTCTGGATACTGTGGTGTGTTTTGGGTCTCAATGGAGCCATCTCTGGATACTGTGGTGTGTTTTGGGTCTCAATGGAGCCATCTCTGGATACTGTGGTGTGTTTTGGGTCTCAATGGAGCCATCTCTGGATACTTTGGTGTGTTTTGGTCCTAAATGGAGTCATCTCTGGATAATGGAGCCATCTCTGGATACTGTGGTGTTTTGTTTTGGAGTCTCAACTGTGGTGTGTTTTGGAGCCATCTCTGGATACTGTGGTGTGTTTTGGGTCTCAATGGAGCCATCTCTGGATACTGTGGTGTGTTTTTTTGGGTCTCAATGTTTTGGGCCATCTCTGGATACTGTGGTGTGTTTTGGGTCTCAATGGAGCCATCTCTGGATACTTTGGTGTGTTTTGGTCCTAAATGGAGTCATCTCTGGATACTGTGGTGTGTTTTGGTCCCCATTGGAGCCATCTCTGGATACTGTGGTGTGTTTTGGTCCTAAATGGAGTCATCTCCGGATACTGTGGTGTGTTTTGGTCCCCATTGTAGCCATCTCTGGATACTGTGGTGTGTTTTGGGTCTCAATGGAGCCATCTCTGGATACTGTGGTGTGTTTTGGGTCTCAATGGAGCCATCTCTGGATACTGTGGTGTGTTTTGGGTCTCAATGGAGCCATCTCTGGATACTGTGGTGTGTTTTGGGTCTCAATGGAGCCATCTCTGGATACTGTGGTGTGTTTTGGGTCTCAATGGAGCCATCTCTGGATACTGTGGTGTGTTTTGGGTCTCAATGGAGCCATCTCTGGATACTGTGGTGTGTTTTGGGTCTCAATGGAGCCATCTCTGGATACTGTGGTGTGTTTTGGGTCTCAATGGAGCCATCTCTGGATACTGTGGTGTGTTTTGGGTCTCAATGGAGCCATCTCTGGATACTGTGGTGTGTTTTGGGTCTCAATGGAGCCATCTCTGGATACTGTGGTGTGTTGTGGGTCTCAATGGAGCCATCTCTGGATACTGTGGTGTGTTTTGGGTCTCAATGGACCCATCTCTGGATACTGTGGTGTGTTTTGGTCCCCATTGTAGCCATCTCTGGATACTGTGGTGTGTTTTGGTCCTAAATGGAGTCATCTCTGGATACTGTGGTGTGTTTTGGTCCCCATTGGAGTCATCTCTGGATACTGTGGTGTGTTTTGGTCCTCAATGGAGCCATCTCTGGATACTGTGGTGTGTTTTGGTCCTCAATGGAGCCATCTCTGGATACTGTGGTGTGTTTTGGTCCTAAATGGAGTCATCTCTGGATACTGTGGTGTGTTTTGCGTCTCAATGGAGCCATCTCTGGATACTGTGGTGTGTTTTGCGTCTCAATGGAGCCATCTCTGGATACTGTGGTGTGTTTTGGTCCTAAATGGAGTCATCTCTGGATACTGTGGTGTGTTTTGGGTCTCAATGGAGCCATCTCTGGATACTGTGGTGTGTTTTGGGTCTCAATGGAGCCATCTCTGGATACTGTGGTGTGTTTTGGTCCTAAATGGAGCCATCTCTGGATACTGTGGTGTGTTTTGCGTCTCAATGGAGCCATCTCTGGATACTGTGGTGTGTTTTGCGTCTCAATGGAGCCATATATGGATACTGTTTTTTGACCTACTCCTGTTGATTTATATTTTTTTAAGCAGTCATTTATTGGTGCAGGGATTAGTGTGAAATGTCTCATTGTACTGTATTTGTAATCTACACAATGAGGCACACACTGCTGCCCTCTTCTGAAATATTTGTTGTAATATCCGCCCACTTGAAAAAGTTAAATGCAATAAGTATTTACTCTGAGCTGGGCTTCGGAAGATTGGTTGTAGATAGGCGGCTGGGTTGTTCAGCATGGATCTCTTGTCCTCTGAAGAATGTCTAATGGTGAACTGGAGCGTGGTAGAACAGATTCTCTGTCCGTCCTCTCCTAGCCCACGTCTACAGTTGCTGTGCTAACGCAATGGCTAGGAGGTATCACTTCTTTAGTGAATAAGAGTTGAAAGTTCATACCAAGTTGCCATACTTTATGCTCATGCTATATTCTGGCTGGTATAGTCGAAATTCATCCTTTCAGCGTGTGGATCGTCACCTTCACATTGAAATTCGATGCTAACCAGAGCTCACGCTGAAGTTGGCTTAGTTCTGTAGGTGACCTTGAAGGTGACCACAAGTCCTCACGTCCTTGGAACAGGAAGTTGAAATTTCATCAACGGGTTTATATAGTGGTGAACGAAGGGTGTGTTTCATAGTTTACAACCAAAGTCTTTTCACTCTGAGTGATCAGAGTTTACACTATGACAACCAATTCTCTCCTTTAGAAGCTAAAATTACATCTATTCTTTTCACAAATAGTTTCATATTTAAACATTTAAATTGCATCACGATTTCATGTGAAACGGACGTGTAGACTTTACAAGATACATTTTATGTCATCCTACCATCAGTAATAATGTGTCAGACGCCAACTGATCTGACATCATATTCTCTATTCTTTACCAACGCATATTTTCATCTGGTTGGATTACCGAAATATGGTTCCTTTCCCCCACCTTTTGATGTTCCCAGACTCTATTCGTTAACAAAGGGCTTTACAAGAGTATAAAGTAGAAAGAGAAAAAAGGGGGAGGGAGTATTTATCTGGGTCATAAACCTCCCCTAAATGCTACCCATCCAACCTAACAGAGAAACTCCCCAAATACAGGTGTGCCGAGCTTGTAGCGTCATACTCAAGGAGTCTGGAGGCTGTAATCGCTGCCAAAGGTGCTTCAACAAACTACTGAGTAAAGGGTCTGAGTAAAGGACAACCATTTCGCTACACGCATATTAACATCTGCTAAACACGTGTATGTGATTTGATTTGATTTGACTACTTATATAAATGTGATATTTCAGGTTTATTTCATAAATTTGCAACATTTCTAAAAACCTGTTTTTGCTTTTTCATTATGAGGTATTGTGTGTAGAAATGATAAAAAATACTTAGTCAATTAGAAAAACATTGTAACATAACAAAATGTGAAAAAGTCAAAGGGTCTGAAAACTTTCCGAATGCACTGTAAAATAAATGTACACAAACAAAGTGTGCAGTTAACTTCTCTAGGGTAGGGGGCAGCATTCGGAATTTTGGATGAAAAGCATGCCCAAAATTAAACGGCATGCTACTCGGGCCCAGAAGATATGATATGCACATACTGGTAGATTTGGATAGAAAACACTCTAAAGTTTCCAAAACTGTTAAAATAGTGTCTGTGAGTATAACAGAACTGATTTGGCAGGAGAAAACCTGAGAAAGGTATATTCAGAGAGTAGTTTTTTTGTTGGTTTTGTAGTTTTCTATTCAAAGCCATTCCAGTATCCATTGACTTAGGACTCAAATTGCAGTTCGAATGCCTTCCAATAGATTTCAGTCTTTAGAAATTGTTACAGGCTTGTATTCTGATAAATGAGGGAGTAAGACCAGTCTGAATGAGTGGACCCTACCACGTCGCAGAGCTTTCTCATGCACAATACAGTGCACCTGACAATACAGTGCCCCTGACACGGCCTGCAACGAAAACATGCGGTCTCTCCTTCACTGCAGCCGAGGTGAGTAAGACATTTAAACGTGTTAACCCTCGCAAGGCTGCAGGCCCAGACGGCATCCCCAGCCGCGCCCTCAGAGCATGCGCAGACCAGCTGGCCGGTGTGTTTATGGACATATTCAATCAATCCCTATACCAGTCTGCTGTTCCCACATGCTTCAAGAGGGCCACCATTGTTCCTGTTCCCAAGAAAGCTAAGGTAACTGAGCTAAACGACTACGGCCCCGTAGCACTCACTTCCGTCATCATGAAGTGCTTTGAGAGACTAGTCAAGGACCATATCACCTCCACCCTACCTGACACCCTAGACCCACTCCAATTTGCTTACCGCCCAAATAGGTCCACAGACGATGCAATCTCAACCACACTGCACACTGCCCTAACCCACCTGGACAAAAGGAATACCTATGTGAGAATGCTGTTCATCGACTACAGCTCGGCATTCAACACCATAGTACCCTCCAAGCTGGTCATCAAGCTCGAGACCCTGGGCCTCAACCCCGCCCTGTGCAACTGGGTACTGGACTTCCTGACGGGCCGCCCCCAGGTGGTGAGGGTAGGCAACAACATCTCCTCCCCGCTGATCCTCAACACGGGGGCCCCACAAGGGTGCGTTCTGAGCCCTCTCCTGTACTCCCTGTTCACCCACGACTGTGTGACCACGCACGCCTCCAACTCAATCATCAAGTTTGCGGACGACACAACAGTGGTAGGCTTGATTACCAACAACGACGAGACGGCCTACAGGGAGGAGGTGAGGGCCCTCGGAGTGTGGTGTCAGGAAAATAACCTCACACTCAACGTCAACAAAACTAAGGAGATGATTGTGGACTTCAGGAAACAGCAGAGGGAACTCCCCCCTATCCACATCGATGGAACAGTAGTGGAGAGGGTAGCTAGTTTTGAGTTCCTCGGCATACACATCACAGACAAACTGAATTGGTCCACTCACACTGACAGTGTCGTGAAGAAGGCGCTGCAGCGCCTATTCAACCTCAGGAGGCTGAAGAAATTTGGCTTGTCACCAAAAGCACTCACAAACTTCTACAGATGCACAATCGAGAGCATCCTGGCGGGCTGTATCACCGCCTGGTACGGCAACTGCTCCGCCCTTAACCGTAAGGCTCTCCAGAGGGTAGTGAGGACTGCACAACGCATCACCGGGGGAAACTACCTGCCCTCCAGGACACCTACACCACCCGTTGTTACAGGAAGGCCATAAAGATCATCAAGGACATCAACCACCCGAACCACTGCCTGTTCATCCCGCTATCATCCAGAAGGCGAGGTCAGTACAGGTGCATCAAAGCTGGGACCGAGAGACTGAAAAACAGCTTCTATCTCAAGGACATCAGACTGTTAAACAGCCACCACTAACATTGAGTGGCTGCTGCCAACACACTGTCATTGACACTGACCCAACTCCAGCCATTCTAATAATGGGAATTGATGGGAAATGATGTAAATATATCACTAGCCACTTTAAACAATGCTACCTTATATAATGTTACTTACCCTACATTATTCATCTCATATGCATATGTATATACTGTACTCTACATCATCGACTGCATCCTTATGTAATACATGTATCACTAGCCACTTTAACTATGCCACTTTGTTTACTTTGTCTACATACTCATCTCATATGTATATACTGTACTCGATACCATCTACTGTATGCTGCTCTGTACCATCACTCATTCATATATCCTTATGTACATATTCCTTATCCCCTTACACTGTGTATAAGACAGTAGTTTTGGAATTGTTAGTTAGATTACTTGTTGGTTATCACTGCATTGTCGGAACTAGAAGCACAAGCATTTCGCTACACTCCCATTAACATCTGCTAACCATGTGTATGTGACAAATAAGATTTGATTTGATTTGATTTGCACGTAACCAGAGAGAGTGCCTTTCTTGTTTACCTTTCATATTAACAACGTTATTGTCCGGTTTAAATATTATAGATCATTTAGGCTAAAAACAACCTGAGGGTTGAATATAAACATTGTTTGACAGGTTTCTATGAACTTTACGGATACAATTTAGATTTTTTTGTCTGCGTCTTTTGACTGCGTTTGGGCCGAACCTAATATTTGGTACAGAAACCTTTGTTTGCAATTGCAGAGATCATACGTTTCCTGTAGTTCCTGACCAGGTCTGCACACACTGCAGCAGGGATTTTGGCCCACTCCTCCATACAGAGCTTCTCCAGATCCTTCAGGTTTCGGGGCTGTCGCTGGGCAATACGGACTTTCAGCTCCCTCCAAAGATGTTCTATTGGGTTCAGGACCTTGAGATGCTTCTTACGGAGCCACTCCTTAGTTGCCCTGGCTGTGTGTTTTGGGTCATTGTCATGCTCGAAGACCCAGCCACAACCCATCTTCAATGCTCTTTCTGAGGGAAGGAAGTTGTCAGCCAAGATCTCGCGATACATGTTCCCATCCATCCTCCCCTCAATACGGTGCAGTCGTCCTGTCCCCTTTGCAGAAAAGCATCCCCAAAGAAGGATGTTTCCACCTCCATGCTTCACGGTTGGGATGGTGTTCTTGGGATTGTACTCATCCTTCTTCTTCCTCCAAACACGGCGAGTGGAGTTGTGCCTTGTGCAGGTCTACAATTGTATCCCTGATGTCCTTCCACAGCTCTCTGGTCTTGACCATTGTGGAGAGGTTGGAGTCTGTTTGATTGAGTGTGTGGACAGGTGTCTTTTATACAGGTAACGAGTTCAAACAGGTGCAGTTAATACAGGTAATGAGTGGAGAACAGGAGGGATTCTTAAAGAAAAACGAACAGGTCTGTGAGATCCGGAATTCTTACTGGTTGTTAGGTGATCTTATGTCATGCAATAAAGAGAGAGGGAAGTGAGCGATAGAAGAGAGAGGTGGAAGAGAGAGAGGGGGGAGAGAGAGGGAAGAGACAGGGAGGAGAGAGGGAAGAGAGAGGGAAGAGAGAGAAGGAGGAGAGAGAGGGGAGAGAGAGAGAGGGAAGAGACATTTGGAAGAGAGAGAGGGAAGAGAAAGGGGGAAGAGAGAGAGGGAGGAGAGAGAGGAAAGAGAATGGGGAGAGAGAGAGGGAGGAGAGAGGGAAGAGAGAGAAGGAGGAGAGAGGGAAGAGAGAGGGGGAAGAGAGAGAGGGAGGAGAGAGAGGGTGGAGAGAGAGGGAAGGGAATTGGAAGAGAGAGAGGGAGGAGAGAGAGGGAAGAGAGAGAGGGAGGAGAGAGGGAAGAGAGGGGGAAGAGAGAGAGGAAGAGAGAGAGGGAAGAGAGAGGGAAGAGAGAGAGGGAGGAGAGAGAGGGAGGAGAGAGAGAGAAGAGAGAGGGGGAAGAGAGAGAGGGAGGAGAGAGAGGGTGGACAGAGAGGGAAGGGAATTTGAAGAGAGAGAGGGAGGAGAGAGAGGGAAGAGAGGGGGAAGAGAGAGAGGAAGAGAGAGAGGGAAGAGATGGGGAAGAGAGAGAGGGAAGAGAGAGAGGGGGGAGAGAAAGGGAAGAGAGAGGGAGGAGAGAGGGAAGAGAGAGGGAAGAGAGAGAAGGAGGAGAGAGAGGGAGAGAGAGAGAGAGAGAGAGGGAAGAGACATTTGGAAGAGAGAGAGGGAAGAGAAAGGGGGAAGAGAGAGAGGGAGGAGAGAGAGGAAAGAGAATGGGGAGAGAGAGAGGGAGGAGAGAGGGAAGAGAGAGAAGGAGGAGAGAGGGAAGAGAGAGGGGGAAGAGAGAGGGAGGAGAGAGAGGGTGGAGAGAGAGGGAAGGGAATTGGAAGAGAGAGAGGGAGGAGAGAGAGGGAAGAGAGGGGGAAGAGAGAGAGGGAAGAGAGGGGGAAGAGAAAGATGGAGTGGAATCTATCTGCTCTCTGTGCACTCCATTGTGCTCAACATCATAGTTAAGTGAGGACAGGATCAAAGCCTCCATCTTTGTTTCTCTGTCTCTGTAATGGTCTGTGGCCAGGCAGGCAGAGGAGAGCAGAGACAGAAGTTACAATGGTATTATTGTTGTATCCAGAATAGATTCCTCTATTTGTCCACACAGCAGACTTCACCTGGAATACAGCCAAGGCAGATGTGAGGGGCAAAAACACCCTCTTTCCGGCTCTGGTTTAAAGTAGAGCACAATGCAGGGAATACAGTGCCATAAAAGATGCACACAGTGATTTATATAGCTTACAATGGATATACTCTAACACATCCCTAATGGATGTAGTCTAAGCTGATATCACCATACTAAAACACAGCACCATTCCAGCCTTTCTAGGGAGTTTTTCCTAGCCACCGTGTTTATACATCTGCAGTGCTTGCTGTTTGGGGTTTTAGGCTGGGTTTATGAACAGCACTTTGTGACATTGGCTGATGTAAAAAAACGCTTTATCAATACATTTGATTGATTACTAATGGATGTGGTCTAAGCTGATATTGCTATACTTTGACACTTGTTCTTTTTATTTTACCTCTATTTAACTAGGCAAGTAAGTTAAGAACCAATTCTTATTTACAATGAAAGCCTACCAGGGAACAGTGGGTTAACTGCCTTGTTCAGGGGCAAAACGACAGATTTTTACCTTGTCAGCTCAGGGATTCGAACCTGCAACCTTCCGGTTACTAGTTGAACGCTCTAACCACTAGGCTACCCTGCCGACCGAGGGCGTGCTGGACACCAGAGCGTCTCTCCCCCAGCCAACTTAATGGGCTCTGTTACAACATGTACTATGCAGCTGGGAGGGGGAGGTCATAGCATCTGGCTAAAGGTAAAGTCTGAAGGACGATGGAGAAATATGGGGGGTGGTTCGAGTTCATAGTCAGAGAGAGAGAGAGAGAGAGAGAGAGAGAGAGAGAGAGAGAGAGAGAGAGACAGAGAGAGAGAGAGAGACAGACTCATTCCAGACTCTTAAATTGGGAGCCGATGCCTCTCTGCATAACGCATCTCAGCATTAACAAGATAACTTGAGGGACTAGGCTTCGTACTGTGTGTTCTATGTAATAGTGACATCGTACTGTGTGTTCTATGTAATAGTGACATCGTACTGTGTGTTCTATGTAATAGTGACATCGTACTGTGTGTTCTATGTAATAGTGACATCGTACTGTGTGTTCTATGTAATAGTGACATCTTACTGTGTGTTCTATGTAATAGTGACATCGTACTGTGTGTTCTATGTAATAGTGACATCGTACTGTGTGTTCTATGTAATAGTGACATCGTACTGTGTGTTCTATGTAATAGTGACATTCTGTGTGTTCTATGTAATAGTGACATCGTGACTGTGTGTTCTATGTAATAGTGACATCCTGTGTGTTCTATGTAATAGTGACATCGTACTGTGTGTTCTATGTAATAGTGACATCGTACTGTGTGTTCTATGTAATAGTGACATCGTACTGTGTGTTCTATGTAATAGTGACATCTTACTGTGTGTTCTATGTAATAGTGACATCTTACTGTGTGTTCTATGTAATAGTGACATCTTACTGTGTGTTCTATGTAATAGTGACATCGTACTGTGTGTTCTATGTAATAGTGACATGAAGTGTGTTTTTAGTGACAGTAGCTGTGTGTTCTATGTAATAGTGACATCTTACTGTGTGTTCTATGGAGTGACATCTTACTGTGTGTTCTATGTAATAGTGACATCTGTGATGTGTTCTATGTAAAACATCTTACTGTGTGTTCTATGTAATAGTGACATCACAGTGTTCTAGTAGTGACATCGTACTGTGGTGTTCTATGTAATAGTGACATCTTACTGTGTGTTCTATGTAATAGTGACAACTGTGTGTTCTATGAGAGTGACGTCGTACTGTGTGTTCTATGTAATAGTGACATCGTACTGTGTGTTCTATGTAATAGTGACATCGTACTGTGTGTTCTATGTAATAGTGACATCGGACTGTGTGTTCTATGTAATAGTGACATCGTACTGTGTGTTCTATGTAATATTGGACATGGCCTCACACCTCACTGCTGGCTCTCTGTGGACTTCTGTGGGCTCATATGATCAGTGAAGCCCGTGTGTGTTTGAGTGTGTGTGTGTGTTTCGTAGTTATGGAAGCGATGTGATTATTTACAAACACATGCTATTCCATAATGACTGTGGTCACGCCTGGCAACCTCGGGGCGGCTGTGTGATGAAGTTTGTTTTTCAGAGCTGTGTGGTCATCTCTCTCTTTCTCTGAGCTGGAGGATCCAAGATGCACTGTGATCTGTAGAAACACAAACACACACACACAGTCTTCAGTTTGGTGGGCTGTGATTGGTAGGTTACTAGCTGGACAACAGGCAGAGATGAGTGTGTGTGACCTTAGATGTTTTCTGCCAAGCCTTCCAGACCAAAGCCTTCCAGTGAGAGACCAAAGCGTTCCAGTGAGAGACCAACGCCTTCCAGTGAGAGACCAAAGCCTTCCAGTGAATGACCAACGCCTTCCACTGAGAGACCAAAGCCTTCCAGTGAGAGACCAAAGCCTTCTAGTGAGAGACCAAAGCCTTCCAGTGAGAGACCAAAGCCTTCCAGTGAGAGACCAAAGCCTTCCAGTGAATGACCAACGCCTTCCAGTGAGAGACCAAAGCCTTCCAGTGAGAGACCAAAGCCTTCCAGTGCGAGACCAACGCCTTCCAGTGAGAGACCAAAGCCTTCTAGTGAGAGACCAAAGCCTTCCAGTGAGAGACCAAAGCCTTCCAGTGAGAGACCAAAGCCTTCCAGTGAGAGACCAAAGCCTTCCAGTGAGAGACCAAAGCCTTCCAGTGAGAGACCAAAGCCTTCCAGTGAGAGACCAACGCCTTCCAGTGAATGACCAACGCCTTCCAGTGAGAGACCAACGCCTTCCAGTGAGAGACCAAAGCCTTCCAGTGAGAGACCAAAGCCTTCCAGTGAGAGACCAACGCCTTCCAGTGAGAGACCAACGCCTTCCAGTGAATGACCAACGCCTTCCAGTGAGAGACCAACGCCTTCCAGTGAGAGACCAACACCTTCCAGTGAGAGACCAAAGCCTTCCAGTGAGAGACCAAAGCCTTCCACTGAGAGACCAAAGCCTTCCAGTGAGAGACCAAAGCCTTCCAGTGAGAGACCAAAGCCTTCCAGTGAGAGACCAAAGCCTTCCAGTGAGAGACCAAAGCCTTCCAGTGAGAGACCAACGCCTTCCAGTGAATGACCAACGCCTTCCAGTGAGAGACCAACGCCTTCCAGTGAGAGACCAAAGCCTTCCAGTGAGAGACCAAAGCCTTCCAGTGAGAGACCAAAGCCTTCCACTGAGAGACCAAAGCCTTCCAGACCAAAGCTTTCCAGACCAAAGCCTTCCAGACCAAAGCTTTCCACTGAGAGACCATAGCCTTCCACACCAAAGCCTTCCTGACCAGAGTATAAACACAAAATTGCAAAGATTTACTGAGTTATAGTTCATGTAAGGAAATCAATCAATTGACATGAAATCATTAGGCCCTAATCTATGGATTTCACATGACTGGGAATACAGATATGCATCTGATCGTCACAGTTACCTTAAAGAAAAGGTAGGGGGCGTGGATCAGAAAACCAGTCAGTATCTGGTGTGACCATTTGCCTCATGCAGCACGACACATCTCCTTCACATAGAGTTGATCAGGCTGTTGATTGTGGCCTGTGGAATGTTGTCCCACAATAACTGGGATATTTTCAGCTTCCAGGAATTGTGTCCAGATCCTTGCGACATGGGGCTGTGCATTATCATGCTGAAACATGAGGTGATGGATGTGGAGGAATGGCACGACAATGGGCCTCAGGATCTCATCACTACATACCTGCATATCTGTCCATTCAAATTGCCATCGAAAATATGTAATTGTGTTCATTGTCCGTAGCTTATACCTGCCCATACCATAACCCCACGGCACCATGGGGCACTTTGTTCACAAAATAGACATCTGTAAACCGCTGGCCCACACAACGCCATCTGCCATCTGCCCGGTACAGTTGAAACTGGGATTCATCCGTGGAGAGCACACTTCTCCAGCGTACCAGTGGCCATTGAAGGTGAGCATGTGAACAATGAAGTCGGTTACGACGTGAAACTGCAGTCAGGTCAAGACCCCGGTGAGGATGACGAGCACGCAGACGAGCTTCCCTGAGATGATTTTTGACAGTTGATGCAGAAATGATTTGCTTGTTCTAACCCACTGTTTCATCGATTTGTCCGGGTGGCTGGTCTCAGACCATCCCCGTAAGGAGAGTAAGCCCGATGTGGGGGTCGTGGGCTGACGTGATTACACGTGGTCTGCTTTTGGGAGGCTGGTTGGACGTTCTGCCAAATTCTCAAAAACAATTTAGCATTAAATTCTCAGCATGCCAAATGAACCCGTCCTCAAAACTTGAGACATCTGTGGCATTGGTTTATACATGCTTGTGTTCTACTGTAGTCAGGTCTATACATTCCTCTGTAGTCAGGTCTATACATTCCTCTGTTCTACTGTAGTCGGGTCTATACATTCCTCTGTAGTCAGGTCTATACATTCCTCTGTAGTCAG
The DNA here is from genome assembly GCF_021184085.1 of Oncorhynchus gorbuscha. Classification (NCBI taxonomy): domain Eukaryota; kingdom Metazoa; phylum Chordata; class Actinopteri; order Salmoniformes; family Salmonidae; genus Oncorhynchus; species Oncorhynchus gorbuscha. The sequence goes on along the minus strand of NC_060183.1, from coordinate 86,822,869 downwards.
GTCTATACATTCCTCTGTTCTACTGTAGTCAGGTCTATACATTCCTCTGTAGTCAGGTCTATACATTCCTCTGTTCTACTGTAGTCAGGTCTATACATTCCTCTGTAGTCAGGTCTATACATTCCTCTGTTCTACTGTAGTCAGGTCTATACATTCCTCTGTTCTACTGTAGTCAGGTCTATACATTCCTCTGTAGTCAGGTCTATACATTCCTCTGTTCTACTGTAGTCAGGTCTATACATTCCTCTGTTCTACTGTAGTCAGGTCTATACATTCCTCTGTTCTACTGTAGTCAGGTCTATACATTCCTCTGTTCTACTGTATTCCTCTGTTCTACTGTACTGTCAGGTCTATACATTCCTCTGTTCTACTGTAGTCAGGTCTATACATTCCTCTGTAGTCAGGTCTATACATTCCTCTAGTTCTCTGTAGTCAGGTCTATACATTCCTCTGTTCTACTGTAGTCAGGTCTATACATTTCTGTTCTCTGTAGTCAGGTCTATACATTCCTCTGTTCTACTGTAGTCAGGTCTATACATTCCTCTGTTCTCTGTAGTCAGGTCTATACATTTCCTCTGTTCTATTCCTCTGTAGTCAGGTCTATACATTCCTCTGTTCTACTGTAGTCAGGTCTATACATTCCTCTGTAGTCAGGTCTATACATTCCTCTGTTCTACTGTAGTCAGGTCTATACCTCTGTTCTACTGTAGTCAGGTCTATACATTCCTCTGTTCTACTGTAGTCAGGTCTATACATTCCTCTGTTCTACTGTAGTCAGGTCTATACATTCCTCTGTTCTACTGTAGTCAGGTCTATACATTCCTCTGTTCTACTGTAGTCAGGTCTATACATTCCTCTGTAGTCAGGTCTATACATTCCTCTGTAGTCAGGTCTATACATTCCTCTGTTCTACTGTAGTCAGGTCTATACATTCCTCTGTTCTACTGTAGTCAGGTCTATACATTCCTCTGTTCTACTGTAGTCAGGTCTATACATTCCTCTGTTCTACTGTAGTCAGGTCTATACATTCCTCTGTTCTACTGTAGTCAGGTCTATACATTCCTCTGTAGTCAGGTCTATACATTCCTCTGTAGTTCTACATTCCTCTCAGGTCTATACATTCCTCTGTTCTACTGTAGTCAGGTCTATACATTTCTGTTCTCTGTTCTACTGTAGTCAGGTCTATACATTCCTCTGTTCTACTGTAGTCAGGTCTATACATTCCTCTGTTCTACTGTAGTCAGGTCTATACATTCCTCTGTTCTACTGTAGTCAGGTCTATACATTCCTCTGTAGTCTGTAGTCAGGTCTATACATTCCTCTGTAGTCAGGTCTACATTCCTCTGTAGTCAGGTCTATACATTCCTCTGTTCTACTGTAGTCAGGTCTATACATTCCTCTGTAGTCAGTCAGGTCTATACATTCCTCTGTTCTAGTAGTCAGGTCTATACATTCCTCTGTTCTACTGTAGTCAGGTCTATACATTCTGTTCTCTGTAGTCAGGTCTATACATTCTGTTCTACTGTAGTCAGGTCTATACATTCCTCTGTAGTCAGGTCTATACATTCCTCTGTTCTACTGTAGTCAGGTCTATACATTCCTCTGTCAGGTCTACTGTAGTCAGGTCTATACATTCCTCTGTAGTCAGGTCTATACATTCCTCTGTTCTACTGTAGTCAGGTCTATACATTCCTCTGTAGTGTCTATACATTCTACTGTACTGTAGTCAGGTCTATACATTCTGTTCTCTGTTCTACTGTAGTCAGGTCTATACATTCCTCTGTTCTACTGTAGTCAGTCATTTCTGTTCTCTGTAGTCAGGTCTATACATTCCTCTGTTCTCTGTAGTCAGGTCTATACATTCCTCTGTTCTCAGGTCTATACACTGTAGTCAGGTCTATACATTCCTCTGTTCTACTGTAGTCAGGTCTATACATTCCTCTGTTCTACTGTAGTCAGGTCTATACATCTCTGTAGTTCTCTGTAGTCAGGTCTATACATCTCTGTTCTACTGTAGTCTCTGTAGTCAGGTCTATACATTCCTCTGTTCTACTGTAGTCAGGTCTATACATTCCTCTGTAGTCAGGTCTATACATTCCTCTGTAGTCAGGTCTATCTGTAGTCAGGTCTATACATTCCTCTGTTCTACTGTAGTCAGGTCTATACATTCCTCTGTAGTCAGGTCTATACATTCCTCTGTAGTAGTCAGGTCTATACATTCTGTTCTCTGTAGTCAGGTCTATACATTTCTCTGTAGTCAGGTCTATACATTCCTCTGTAGTCAGGTCTATACATTCCTCTGTTCTACTGTAGTCAGGTCTACATAGTCATTCCTCTGTTCTACTGTAGTCAGGTCTATACATTCTCTGTTCTACTGTAGTCAGGTCTATACATTCCTCTGTTCTACTGTAGTCAGGTCTATACATTCCTCTGTTCTACTGTAGTTCTACATTCCTCTGTAGTCAGGTCTATACATTCCTCTGTAGTCAGGTCTATACATTCCTCTGTTCTACTGTAGTCAGGTCTATACATTCCTCTGTTCTACTGTAGTCAGGTCTATACATTCCTCTGTAGTCAGGTCTATACATTCCTCTGTTCTACTGTAGTCAGGTCTATACATTCCTCTGTAGTCAGGTCTATACATTTCTGTTCTCTGTAGTCAGGTCTATACATTCCTCTGTTCTACTGTAGTCAGGTCTATACATTCCTCTGTTCTACTGTAGTCAGGTCTATACATTCCTCTAGTCAGGTCTACATTCCTCTGTTCTACTGTAGTCAGGTCTATACATTCCTCTGTTCTACTGTAGTCAGGTCTATACATTCCTCTGTTCTACTGTAGTCAGGTCTATACATTCCTCTGTTCTACTGTAGTCAGGTCTATACATTCTACTGTAGTCAGGTCTATACATTCCTCTGTTCTACTGTAGTCAGGTCTATACATTCCTCTGTTCTACTGTAGTCAGGTCTATACATTCCTCTGTAGTCAGGTCTATACATTCCTCTGTAGTTCCTCTGTAGTCAGGTCTATACATTCCTCTGTTCTACTGTAGTCAGGTCTATACATTCCTCTGTTCTACTGTAGTCAGGTCTATACATTCCTCTGTAGTCAGGTCTATACATTCCTCTGTAGTCAGGTCTATACATTCTGTAGTCAGGTCTCTGTAGTCAGGTCTATACATTCCTCTGTTCTACTGTAGTCAGGTCTATACATTCCTCTGTTCTACTGTAGTCAGGTCTATACATTCCTCTGTTCTAGTCTGTACATTCCTCTGTCTACTGGTCTATACATTCCTCTGTTCTACTGTAGTCAGGTCTATACATTCCTCTGTTCTACTGTAGTCAGGTCTATACATTCCTCTGTTCTACTGTAGTCAGGTCTATACATTCCTCTGTTCTCTAGTCTGTAGTCAGGTCTATACATTCCTCTGTTCTACTGTAGTCAGGTCTATACATTCCTCTGTTCTACTGTAGTCAGGTCTATACATTCCTCTGTCAGGTCTATACATTCCTCTGTTCTACTGTAGTCAGGTCTATACATTCCTCTGTTCTACTGTAGTCAGGTCTATACATTCCTCTGTTCTAGTCAGGTCTATACATTCCTCTGTTCTACTGTAGTCAGGTCTATACATTCCTCTGTTCTACTGTAGTCAGGTCTATACATTCCTCTGTTCTACTGTAGTCAGGTCTATACATTCCTCTGTAGTCAGGTCTACACTGTAGTCAGGTCTATACATTCCTCTGTTCTACTGTAGTCAGGTCTATACATTCCTCTGTTCTACTGTAGTCAGGTCTATACATTCCTCTGTTCTACTGTAGTCAGGTCTATACATTCCTCTGTTCTACTGTAGTCAGGTCTATACATTCCTCTGTAGTCAGGTCTATACATTCCTCTGTTCTACTGTAGTCAGGTCTATACATTTCTGTAGTCAGGTCTCTGTAGTCAGGTCTATACATTCCTCTGTTCTACTGTAGTCAGGTCTATACATTCCTCTGTTCTACTGTAGTCAGGTCTATACATTCTGTTCTCTGTAGTCAGGTCTATACATTCCTCTGTTCTCTGTAGTCAGGTCTATACATTCCTCTGTTCTACTGTAGTCAGGTCTATACATTCCTCTGTTCTACTGTAGTCAGGTCTATACATCCTCTGTAGTCAGGTCTCTGTAGTCAGGTCTATACATTCCTCTGTTCTACTGTAGTCAGGTCTATACATTCCTCTGTAGTCAGGTCTATACATTCCTCTGTTCTACTGTAGTCAGGTCTATACATTCCTCTGTTCTACTGTAGTCAGGTCTATACATTCCTCTGTAGTCAGGTCTATACATTCCTCTGTAGTCAGGTCTATACATTCCTCTGTTCTACTGTAGTCAGGTCTATACATTCCTCTGTTCTACTGTAGTCAGGTCTATACATTCCTCTGTAGTCAGGTCTATACATTCCTCTGTAGTCAGGTCTATACATTCCTCTGTTCTACTGTAGTCAGGTCTATACATTCCTCTGTTCTACTGTAGTCAGGTCTATACATTCCTCTGTTCTACTGTAGTCAGGTCTATACATTCCTCTGTTCTACTGTAGTCAGGTCTATACATTCCTCTGTTCTACTGTAGTCAGGTCTATACATTCCTCTGTTCTACTGTAGTCAGGTCTATACATTCTGTTCTCTGTCAGGTCTACTGTAGTCAGGTCTATACATTCCTCTGTTCTACTGTAGTCAGGTCTATACATTCCTCTGTTCTACTGTAGTCAGGTCTATACATTCCTCTGTTCTACTGTAGTCAGGTCTATACATTTCTGTTCTCTGTAGTCAGGTCTATACATTCCTCTGTTCTACTGTAGTCAGGTCTATACATTCCTCTGTTCTACTGTAGTCAGGTCTATACATTCCTCTGTTCTACTGTAGTCAGGTCTATACATTCCTCTGTAGTCAGGTCTATACATTCCTCTGTTCTACTGTAGTCAGGTCTATACATTCCTCTGTTCTACTGTAGTCAGGTCTATACATTCCTCTCTACATTCCTCTGTAGTCAGGTCTATACATTCTCTCTGTAGTCAGGTCTATACATTTCTGTTCTCTGTTCTGTAGTCAGGTCTATACATTCTCTGTTCTGTAGTCAGGTCTATACATTCCTCTGTAGTCAGGTCTATACATTCTGTTCTCTGTAGTCAGGTCTATACATTCCTCTGTAGTCAGGTCTATACATTCCTCTGTTCTACTGTAGTCAGGTCTATACATTCTCTCTGTAGTCAGGTCTATAGGTCTATACATTCCTCTGTTCCTCTGTAGTCAGGTCTATACATTCCTCTGTTCTACTGTAGTCAGGTCTATACATTCCTCTGTTCTACTGTATTCCTCTGTTCTACTGTAGTCAGTCTATACATTCCTCTGTCTACTGTAGTCATTCCTCTGTTCTACTGTAGTCAGGTCTATACATTCCTCTGTTCTACTGTAGTCAGGTCTATACATTCCTCTGTTCTACTGTAGTCAGTCTATACATTCCTCTGGTCTATACATTCCTCTGTTCTACTGTAGTCAGGTCTATACATTCCTCTGTTCTACACTGTAGTCAGGTCTATACATTCCTCTGTAGTCAGGTCTCTGTAGTCAGGTCTATACATTCCTCTGTTCTACTGTAGTCAGGTCTATACATTCCTCTGTTCTACTGTAGTCAGGTCTATACATTCCTCTGTTCTACTGTAGTCAGGTCTATACATTCCTCTGTAGTCTAGTCAGGTCTATACATTCCTCTGTTCTGTAGTCAGGTCTATACATTCCTCTGTAGTCAGGTCTATACATTCCTCTGTTCTACTGTAGTCAGGTCTATACATTCCTCTGTCAGGTCTACACTGTAGTCAGGTCTATACATTCCTCTGTTCTACTGTAGTCAGGTCTATACATTCCTCTAGTTCTACACTGTAGTCAGGTCTATACATTCCTCTGTAGTCAGGTCTATACATTCCTCTGTTCTACTGTAGTCAGGTCTACATTCCTCTGTTCTACTGTAGTCAGGTCTATACATTCCTCTGTTCTACTGTAGTCAGGTCTATACATTCCTCTGTTCTACTGTAGTCAGGTCTATACATTCCTCTGTTCTACTGTAGTCAGGTCTATACATTCTGTTCTACTGTAGTCAGGTCTGTTCTACTGTAGTCAGGTCTATACATTCCTCTGTTCTACTGTAGTCAGGTCTATACATTCCTCTGTTCTACTGTAGTCAGGTCTATACATTTCTGTTCTCTGTAGTCAGGTCTATACATTCCTCTGTTCTACTGTAGTCAGGTCTATACATTCCTCTGTTCTACTGTAGTCAGGTGTAGTACATTCCTCTGTTCTACTGTAGTCAGGTCTATACATTCCTCTGTTCTACTGTAGTCAGGTCTATACATTCCTCTGTTCTACTGTAGTCAGGTCTATACATTCCTCTGTTCTACTGTAGTCAGGTCTATACATTCCTCTGTAGTCAGGTCTATACATTCCTCTGTTCTACTGTAGTCAGGTCTATACATTCCTCTGTAGTCAGGTCTATACATTCCTCTGTTCTACTGTAGTCAGGTCTATACATTCCTCTGTTCTACTGTAGTCAGGTCTATACATTCCTCTGTTCTACTGTAGTCAGGTCTATACATTCCTCTGTTCTACTGTAGTCAGGTCTATACATTCCTCTGTTCTACTGTAGTCAGGTCTATACATTCCTCTGTAGTCAGGTCTATACATTCCTCTGTAGTCAGGTCTATACATTCCTCTGTTCTACTGTAGTCAGGTCTATACATTCCTCTGTTCTACTGTAGTCAGGTCTATACATTCCTCTGTTCTACTGTAGTCAGGTCTATACATTCCTCTGTAGTCAGGTCTATACATTCCTCTGTAGTCAGGTCTATACATTCCTCTGTTCTACTGTAGTCAGGTCTATACATTCCTCTGTTCTACTGTCAGGTCTATACATTCCTCTGTAGTCAGGTCTATACATTCCTCTGTTCTCTGTTCTACTGTAGTCAGGTCTATACATTCCTCTGTTCTACTGTAGTCAGGTCTATACATTCCTCTGTTCTACTGTAGTCAGGTCTATACATTCCTCTGTTCTACTGTAGTCAGGTCTATACATTTCTGTTCTACTGTAGTCAGGTCTATACATTCCTCTGTTCTACTGTAGTCAGGTCTATACATTCCTCTGTTCTACTGTAGTCAGGTCTATACATTCCTCTGTTCTACTGTAGTCAGGTCTATACATTTCTGTTCTACTGTAGTCAGGTCTATACATTCCTCTGTTCTACTGTAGTCAGGTCTATACATTCCTCTGTTCTACTGTAGTCAGGTCTATACATTCCTCTGTTCTACTGTAGTCAGGTCTATACATTCCTCTGTTCTACTGTAGTCAGGTCTATACATTCCTCTGTTCTACTGTAGTCAGGTCTATACATTCCTCTGTAGTCAGGTCTATACATTCCTCTGTAGTCAGGTCTATACATTCCTCTGTTCTACTGTAGTCAGGTCTACACTGTAGTCAGGTCTATACATTTCTGTTCTACTGTAGTCAGGTCTATACATTCTGTTCTCTGTAGTCAGGTCTATACATTTCCTCTGTAGTCAGGTCTATACATTCCTCTGTTCTACTGTAGTCAGGTCTATACATTCCTCTGTAGTTCTACTGTAGTCAGGTCTATACATTCCTCTGTTCTACTGTAGTCAGGTCTATACATTCCTCTGTTCTACTGTAGTCAGGTCTATACATTCCTCTGTTCTACTGTAGTCAGGTCTATACATTCCTCTGTAGTCAGGTCTATACATTCCTCTGTTCTACTGTAGTCAGGTCTATACATTCCTCTGTAGTCAGGTCTATACATTCCTCTGTTCTACTGTAGTCAGGTCTATACATTCCTCTGTAGTCAGGTCTATACATTCCTCTGTTCTACTGTAGTCAGGTCTATCAGGTCTATACATTCCTCTGTTCTACTGTAGTCAGGTCTATACATTCCTCTGTTCTCTGTAGTCAGGTCTATACATTCCTCTGTTCTCTGTAGTCAGGTCTATACATTCCTCTGTTCTACTGTAGTCAGGTCTATACATTCCTCTAGTCAGGTCTATACATTCTCTCTGTAGTCAGGTCTATACATTCCTCTGTTCTACTGTAGTCAGGTCTATACATTCCTCTGTTCTACTGTAGTCAGGTCTATACATTCTGTTCTCTGTAGTCAGGTCTATACATTCCTCTGTTCTACTGTAGTCAGGTCTATACATTCTGTTCTCTGTAGTCAGGTCTATACATTCCTCTGTTCTACTGTAGTCAGGTCTATACATTTCTGTTCTCTGTAGTCAGGTCTATACATTCCTCTGTAGTCAGGTCTATACATTCCTCTGTACTGTAGTCAGGTCTATACATTCCTCTGTTCTAGTCAGGTCTATACATTCCTCTGTTCTACTGTAGTCAGGTCTATACATTCCTCTGTTCTACTGTAGTCAGGTCTATACATTCCTCTGTTCTCTGTAGTCAGGTCTATACATTCCTCTGTTCTACTGTACAGTCAGGTCTATACATTCCTCTGTAGTCAGGTCTATACATTCCTCTGTTCTACTGTAGTCAGGTCTATACATTCCTCTGTAGTCAGGTCTACACTGTAGTCAGGTCTATACATTCCTCTGTAGTCAGGTCTATACATTCCTCTGTCAGGTCATTCCTCTGTTCTACTGTAGTCAGGTCTATACATTCCTCTGTAGTCAGGTCTATACATTCCTCTGTAGTCAGGTCTATACATTCCTCTGTTCTACTGTAGTCAGGTCTATACATTCCTCTGTTCTACTGTAGTCAGGTCTATACATTCCTCTGTTCTACTGTAGTCAGGTCTATACATTCCTCTGTTCTACTGTAGTCAGGTCTATACATTCCTCTGTAGTCAGGTCTATACATTCCTCTGTTCTACTGTAGTCAGGTCTATACATTCCTCTGTAGTCAGGTCTATACATTCCTCTGTTCTACTGTAGTCAGGTCTATACATTCTCTGTTCTCTGTAGTCAGGTCTATACATTCCTCTGTTCTACTGTAGTCAGGTCTATACATTCCTCTGTTCTACTGTAGTCAGGTCTATACATTCCTCTGTTCTACTGTAGTCAGGTCTATACATTCCTCTGTAGTCAGGTCTATACATTCCTCTGTTCTACTGTAGTCAGGTCTATACATTCCTCTGTTCTACTGTAGTCAGGTCTATACATTCCTCTGTAGTCTACTGTAGTCAGGTCTATACATTCCTCTGTTCTACTGTAGTCAGGTCTATACATTCCTCTGTTCTACTCAGGTCTAGTCAGGTCTATACATTCCTCTGTTCTACTGTAGTCAGGTCTATACATTCCTCTGTTCTACTGTAGTCAGGTCTATACATTCCTCTGTTCTACTCTGTCAGGTCTATACATTCCTCTGTTCTACTGTAGTCAGGTCTATACATTCCTCTGTTCTACTGTAGTCAGGTCTATACATTCCTCTGTTCTACTGTAGTCAGGTCTATACATTCCTCTGTTCTACTGTAGTCAGGTCTATACATTCCTCTGTAGTCAGGTCTATACATTCCTCTGTTCTACTGTAGTCAGGTCTATACATTCCTCTAGTCAGGTCTATACATTCCTCTGTTCTACTGTAGTCAGGTCTATACATTTCTGTTCTCTGTAGTCAGGTCTATACATTCCTCTGTTCTACTGTAGTCAGGTCTATACATTCCTCTGTTCTACTGTAGTCAGGTCTATACATTCCTCTGTTCTCTGTAGTCAGGTCTATACATTCCTCTGTTCTACTGTAGTCAGGTCTATACATTCCTCTGTTCTACTGTACATTACCTCTGTTCTACTGTAGTCAGGTCTATACATTCCTCTGTCAGGTCTATACATTCCTCTGTCAGGTCTATACATTCCTCTGTTCTACTGTAGTCAGGTCTATACATTTCCTCTGTCAGGTCTACACTGTAGTCAGGTCTATACATTCCTCTGTTCTACTGTAGTCAGGTCTATACATTCCTCTGTTCTACTGTAGTCAGGTCTATACATTCCTCTGTTCTACTGTAGTCAGGTCTATACATTCCTCTGTAGTCAGGTCTATACATTCCTCTGTTCTACTGTAGTCAGGTCTATACATTCCTCTGTTCTACTGTAGTCAGGTCTATACATTCCTCTGTTCTACTGTAGTCAGGTCTATACATTCCTCTGTTCTACTGTAGTCAGGTCTATACATTCCTCTGTTCTACATTCCTCTGTAGTCAGGTCTATACATTCCTCTGTTCTACTGTAGTCAGGTCTATACATTCCTCTGTTCTACTGTAGTCAGGTCTATACATTCCTCTGTTCTACTGTAGTCAGGTCTATACATTCCTCTGTTCTACTGTAGTCAGGTCTAGTACATTCCTCTGTTCTACTGTAGTCAGGTCTATACATTCCTCTGTTCTACTGTAGTCAGGTCTATACATTCTGTTCTACTGTAGTCAGGTCTATACATTCTGTTCTCTGTAGTCAGGTCTATACATTCCTCTGTTCTACTGTAGTCAGGTCTATACATTCCTCTGTAGTCAGGTCTATACATTCCTCTGTAGTCAGGTCTATACATTCCTCTGTTCTACTGTAGTCAGGTCTATACATTCCTCTGTTCTACTGTAGTCAGGTCTATACATTCCTCTGTTCTACTGTAGTCAGGTCTATACATTCCTCTGTTCTACTGTAGTCAGGTCTATACATTCCTCTGTAGTCAGGTCTATACATTCTGTTCTCTGTAGTCAGGTCTATACATTCCTCTGTTCTACTGTAGTCAGGTCTATACATTCCTCTGTTCTACTGTAGTCAGGTCTATACATTCCTCTGTTCTACTGTAGTCAGGTCTATACATTCCTCTGTTCTACTCTGTAGTCAGGTCTATACATTCCTCTGTTCTACTGTAGTCAGGTCTATACATTCCTCTGTTCTACTGTAGTCAGGTCTATACATTCCTCTGTAGTCAGGTCTATACATTTCCTCTGTAGTTCTACTGTAGTCAGGTCTATACATTCCTCTGTTCTACTGTAGTCAGGTCTATACATTCCTCTGTCAGGTCTACACTGTAGTCAGGTCTATACATTCCTCTGTTCTACTGTAGTCAGGTCTATACATTCCTCTGTTCTCTGTAGTCAGGTCTATACATTCCTCTGTTCTACTGTAGTCAGGTCTATACATTCCTCTGTAGTCAGGTCTATACATTCCTCTGTTCTACTGTAGTCAGGTCTATACATTCCTCTGTTCTACTGTAGTCAGGTCTATACATTCCTCTGTTCTACTGTAGTCAGGTCTATACATTCCTCTGTTCTACTGTAGTCAGGTCTATACATTCCTCTGTTCTACTGTAGTCAGGTCTATACATTCCTCTGTTCTACTGTAGTCAGGTCTATACATTCCTCTGTAGTCAGGTCTATACACTGTAGTCAGGTCTATTCCTCTGTTCTACATTCCATTCTGTTCTACTGTCAGTCTATACATTCCTCAGGTCTATACATTCCTCTGTTCTACTGTAGTCAGGTCTATACATTCCTCTGTTCTAGTCAGGTCATACATTCCTCTGTTCTACTGTAGTCAGGTCTATACATTCCTCTGTTCTACTGTAGTCAGGTCTATACATTTCTGTTCTCTGTAGTCAGGTCTATACATTCCTCTGTTCTACTGTAGTCAGGTCTATACATTTCTACTGTAGTCAGGTCTATACATTTCCTCTGTGTCAGGTCTATTCCTCTGTAGTCAGGTCTATACATTCCTCTACTGTAGTCAGGTCTACATTCCTCTGTAGTCAGGTCTATACATTCCTCTGTTCTACTGTAGTCAGGTCTATACATTCCTCTGTTCTACTGTAGTCAGGTCTATACATTCCTCTGTTCTACTGTAGTCAGGTCTAGTCAGGTCATTCCTCTGTTCTACTGTAGTCAGGTCTATACATTCCTCTGTAGTCATACATTCCTCTGTTCTACTGTAGTCAGGTCTATACATTCCTCTGTTCTACTGTAGTCAGGTAGTCAGGTCTATACATTCCTCTGTTCTACTGTAGTCAGGTCTATACATTCCTCTGTTCTACTGTAGTCAGGTCTACATTCCTCTGTAGTCATTCCTCTGTTCTACTGTAGTCAGGTCTATACATTCCTCTGTTCTACTGTAGTCAGGTCTATACATTCCTCTGTTCTACTGTAGTCAGGTCTATACATTCCTCTGTTCTACTGTAGTCAGGTCTATACATTCCTCTGTTCTACTGTAGTCAGGTCTATACATTCCTCTGTAGTCAGGTCTATACATTCCTCTGTTCTACTGTAGTCATTCCTCTGTTCTACTGTAGTCAGTTCCTCTGTCTATACATTCCTCTGTACTGTAGTCAGGTCTATACATTCCTCTGTTCTACTGTAGTCAGGTCTATACATTCCTCTGTTCTACATTCCTCTGTAGTCAGGTCTATACATTCCTCTGTTCTACTGTAGTCAGGTCTATACATTCCTCTGTAGTCAGGTCTATACATTCCTCTGTTCTACTGTAGTCAGGTCTATACATTCCTCTGTTCTACTGTAGTCAGGTCTATACATTCCTCTATACATTCCTCTGTTCTACTGTAGTCAGGTCTACATACTCTGTTCTACTGTAGTCAGGTCCTCTGTTCTACTGTAGTCAGGTCTATACATTCCTCTGTTCTACTGTAGTCAGGTCTATACATTCCTCTGTTCTACTGTAGTCTATACATTTCTACTGTAGTCAGGTCTATACATTCCTCTGTAGTCTCTGTAGTCAGGTCTATACATTCCTCTGTTCTACTGTAGTCAGGTCATACATTCCTCTATACATTCCTCTGTTCTACTGTAGTCAGGTCTATACATTCCTCTGTTCTACTGTAGTCAGGTCTATACATTCCTCTGTTCTACTGTAGTCAGGTCTATACATTCCTCTGTAGTCAGGTCTATACATTCCTCTGTAGTCAGGTCTATACATTCCTCTGTAGTCAGGTCTATACATTCCTCTGTTCTACTGTAGTCAGGTCTATACATTCCTCTGTAGTCAGGTCTATACATTCCTCTGTTCTACTGTAGTCAGGTCTATACATTCCTCTGTAGTTCTACATTCCTCTGTTCTAGTCAGGTCTATTCCTCTGTTCTAGTCAGGTCTATACATTCCTCTGTCAGGTCTATACATTCCTCTGTAGTCAGGTCTATACATTCCTCTGTAGTCAGGTCTATACATTCCTCTGTCAGGTCTACACTGTAGTCAGGTCTATACATTCCTCTGTTCTACTGTAGTCAGGTCTATACATTCCTCTGTTCTACTGTAGTCAGGTCTATACATTCCTCTGTGTCAGGTCTATACACTGTAGTCAGGTCTATACATTCCTCTGTTCTACTGTAGTCAGGTCTATACATTCCTCTGTTCTACTGTAGTCAGGTCTATACATTCCTCTGTTCTACTGTAGTCAGGTCTATACATTCCTCTGTTCTATTCCTCTGTAGTCAGGTCTATACATTCCTCTGTTCTACTGTAGTCAGGTCTATACATTCCTCTGTAGTGTTCTATTCCTCTGTTCTAGTCAGGTCTATACATTCCTCTGTTCTACTGTAGTCAGGTCTATACATTCCTCTGTTCTACTGTAGTCAGGTCTATACATTCCTCTGTTCTACTGTAGTCAGGTCTATACATTCCTCTGTTCTACTGTAGTCAGGTCTATACATTCCTCTGTTGTAGTCAGGTCTATACATTCCTCTGTTCTACTGTAGTCAGGTCTATACATTCCTCTAGTCAGGTCTATACATTCCTCTGTAGTCAGGTCTATACATTCCTCTGTTCTACTGTAGTCAGGTCTATACATTCCTCTGTAGTCAGGTCTATACATTTCCTCTGTAGTCAGGTCTATACATTCCTCTGTAGTCAGGTCTATACATTCCTCTGTTCTACTGTAGTCAGGTCTATACATTCCTCTGTTCTATTCCTCTGTAGTCAGGTCTATACATTCCTCTGTTCTACTGTAGTCAGGTCTATACATTCCTCTGTTCTACTGTAGTCAGGTCTATACATTCCTCTGTAGTCAGGTCTATACATTCCTCTGTTCTACTGTAGTCAGGTCTATACATTTCTGTTCTCTGTAGTCAGGTCTACATTCCTCTGTTCTACTGTAGTCAGGTCTATACATTCCTCTGTTCTCTGTAGTCAGGTCTATACATTCCTCTGTTCTCTGTAGTCAGGTCTATACATTTCTGTTCTCTGTAGTCAGGTCTATACATTCCTCTGTAGTCAGGTCTATACATTCCTCTGTTCTACTGTAGTCAGGTCTATACATTCCTCTGTTCTACTGTAGTCAGGTCTATACATTCCTCTGTTCTACTGTAGTCAGGTCTATACATTCCTCTGTAGTCAGGTCTACATTCCTCTGTTCTGTAGTCAGGTCTATACATTCCTCTGTTCTACTGTAGTCAGGTCTATACATTCCTGTTCTACTGTAGTCTGTTCTACACTGTAGTCAGGTCTATACATTCCTCTGTTCTCTGTAGTCAGGTCTATACATTCCTCTGTTCTACTGTAGTCAGGTCTATACATTCCTCTGTAGTCAGGTCTATACATTCCTCTGTTCTACTGTAGTCAGGTCTATACATTCCTCTGTTCTACTGTAGTCAGGTCTATACATTCCTCTGTTCTACTGTAGTCAGGTCTATACATTCTGTTCTCTGTAGTCAGGTCTCTGTAGTCAGGTCTATACATTCCCTCTGTAGTCAGGTCTATACATTCCTCTGTTCTACTGTAGTCAGGTCTATACATTCCTCTGTTCTACTGTAGTCAGGTCTATACATTCCTCTGTTCTACTGTAGTCAGGTCTATACATTCCTCTGTTCTACTGTAGTCAGGTCTATACATTCCTCTGTAGTCAGGTCTATACATTCCTCTGTAGTCAGGTCTATACATTCCTCTGTTCTACTGTAGTCAGGTCTATACATTCCTCTGTTCTACTGTAGTCAGGTCCTCTGTTCTACTGTAGTCAGGTCTATACATTCCTCTACTGTAGTTCTACTGTAGTCAGGTCTATACATTCCTCTGTTCTACTGTAGTCAGGTCTATACATTCCTCTGTTCTACTGTAGTCAGGTCTATACATTCCTCTGTTCTACTGTAGTCAGGTCTATACATTCCTCTGTAGTCAGGTCTACACTGTAGTCAGGTCTATACATTCCTCTGTTCTACTGTAGTCAGGTCTATACATTCCTCTGTTCTACTGTAGTCAGGTCTATACATTCCTCTGTTCTACTGTAGTCAGGTCTATACATTCCTCTGTTCTACTGTAGTCAGGTCTATACATTCCTCTGTTCTACTGTAGTCAGGTCTATACATTCCTCTGTTCTACTGTAGTCAGGTCTATACATTCCTCTGTAGTCAGGTCTATACATTCCTCTGTTCTACTGTAGTCAGGTCTATACATTCCTCTGTAGTCAGGTCTATACATTCCTCTGTAGTCAGGTCTATACATTCCTCTGTAGTCAGGTCTATACATTCCTCTGTTCTACTGTAGTCAGGTCTATACATTCCTGTTCTACTGTAGTCAGGTCTATACATTCCTCTGTAGTCAGGTCTATACATTCCTCTGTAGTCAGGTCTATACATTCCTCTGTTCTACTGTAGTCAGGTCTATACATTCCTCTGTTCTACTGTAGTCAGGTCTATACATTCCTCTGTTCTACTGTAGTCAGGTCTATACATTCCTCTGTTCTACTGTAGTCAGGTCTATACATTCCTCTGTAGTCAGGTCTATACATTCCTCTGTTCTACTGTAGTCAGGTCTATACATTCCTCTGTTCTACTGTAGTCAGGTCTATACATTCCTCTGTAGTCAGGTCTATACATTCCTCTGTAGTCAGGTCTATACATTCCTCTGTAGTCAGGTCTATACATTCCTCTGTTCTACTGTAGTCAGGTCTATACATTTCTGTTCTCTGTAGTCAGGTCTATACATTCCTCTGTTCTACTGTAGTCAGGTCTATACATTCCTCTGTAGTCAGGTCTATACATTCCTCTGTTCTACTGTAGTCAGGTCTATACATTCCTCTGTAGTCAGGTCTATACATTCCTCTGTTCTACTGTAGTCAGGTCTATACATTCCTCTGTTCTACTGTAGTCAGGTCTATACATTCCTCTGTTCTACTGTAGTCAGGTCTACATTCCTCTACTAGTCAGGTCTATACATTCCTCTGTAGTCAGGTCTATACATTCCTCTGTAGTCAGGTCTATACATTCCTCTGTTCTACTGTAGTCAGGTCTATACATTCCTCTGTTCTACTGTAGTCAGGTCTATACATTCCTCTGTTCTACTGTAGTCAGGTCTATACATTCCTCTGTCAGGTCTACATTCCTCTGTTCTACTGTAGTCAGGTCTATACATTCCTCTGTAGTCAGGTCTATACATTCCTCTGTTCTCTGTAGTCAGGTCTATACATTCCTCTGTTCTACTGTAGTCAGGTCTATACATTCCTCTGTTCTACTGTAGTCAGGTCTATACATTCCTCTGTTCTACTAGTCAGGTCTATACATTTCTGTTCTCTGTAGTCAGGTCTATACATTCCTCTGTAGTCAGGTCTATACATTCCTCTGTTCTCTGTAGTCAGGTCTATACATTCCTCTGTGTAGTCAGGTCTATACATTCCTCTGTTCTACTGTAGTCAGGTCTGTAGTCAGGTCTATACATTCCTCTGTAGTCAGGTCTACATTCCTCTGTAGTCAGGTCTATACATTCCTCTGTTCTACTGTAGTCAGGTCTATACATTCCTCTGTTCTACTGTAGTCAGGTCTATACATTCCTCTGTTCTACTGTAGTCAGGTCTATACATTCCTCTGTTCTACTGTAGTCAGGTCTATACATTCCTCTGTTCTACTGTAGTTCTATACATTCCTCTGTTCTACTGTAGTCAGGTCTATACATTCCTCTGTTCTACTGTAGTCAGGTCTATACATTCCTCTGTTCTCTCAGGTTACTACTGTAGTCAGGTCTATACATTCCTCTGTTCTACTGTAGTCAGGTCTATACATTCCTCTGTTCTACTGTAGTCAGGTCTATACATTCCTCTGTTCTACTGTAGTCAGGTCTATACATTCCTCTGTTCTACTGTAGTCAGGTCTATACATTCCTCTGTAGTCAGGTCTATACATTCCTCTGTAGTCAGGTCTATACATTCCTCTGTTCTACTGTAGTCAGGTCTATACATTCCTCTGTAGTCAGGTCTATACATTCCTCTGTAGTCAGGTCTATACATTCCTCTGTTCTACTGTAGTCAGGTCTATACATTCCTTACTGTAGTCAGGTCTATACATTCCTCTGTAGTCAGGTCTATACATTCCTCTGTAGTCAGGTCTATACATTCCTCTGTTCTACTGTAGTCAGGTCTATACATTCCTCTGTTCTACTGTAGTCAGGTCTATACATTCCTCTGTTCTACTGTAGTCAGGTCTATACATTCCTCTGTTCTACTGTAGTCAGGTCTATACATTCCTCTGTAGTCAGGTCTATACATTCCTCTGTTCTACTGTAGTCAGGTCTATACATTCCTCTGTTCTACTGTAGTCAGGTCTATACATTCCTCTGTAGTCAGGTCTATACATTCCTCTGTAGTCAGGTCTATACATTCCTCTGTAGTCAGGTCTATACATTCCTCTGTTCTACTGTAGTCAGGTCTATACATTCCTCTGTAGTCAGGTCTATACATTCCTCTGTTCTACTGTAGTCAGGTCTATACATTCCTCTGTAGTCAGGTCTATACATTCCTCTGTTCTACTGTAGTCAGGTCTATACATTCCTCTGTAGTCAGGTCTATACATTCCTCTGTTCTACTGTAGTCAGGTCTATACATTCCTCTGTTCTACTGTAGTCAGGTCTATACATTCCTCTGTAGTCAGGTCTATACATTCTGTTCTCTGTAGTCAGGTCTATACATCCTCTGTAGTCAGGTCTCTGTAGTCAGGTCTATACATTCCTCTGTTCTACTGTAGTCTGTAGTCAGGTCTATACATTCCTCTGTTCTACTGTAGTCAGGTCTATACATTCCTCTGTTCTACTGTAGTCGGGTCTATACATTCCTCTGTTCTACTGTAGTCAGGTCTATACATTCCTCTGTAGTCAGGTCTATACATTCCTCTGTAGTCAGGTCTATACATTCCTCTGTTCTACTGTAGTCAGGTCTATACATTCCTCTGTTCTACTGTAGTCAGGTCTATACATTCCTCTGTTCTACTGTAGTCAGGTCTATACATTCCTCTGTAGTCAGGTCTATACATTCCTCTGTAGTCAGGTCTATACATTCCTCTGTAGTCAGGTCTATACATTCCTCTGTTCTCCTCTGTTCTAGTCTGTAGTCAGGTCTATACATTCCTCTGTAGTCAGGTCTATACATTCCTCTGTTCTACTGTAGTCAGGTCTATACATTCCTCTGTTCTACTGTAGTCAGGTCTATACATTCCTCTGTTCTACTGTAGTCAGGTCTATACATTCCTCTGTAGTCAGGTCTATACATTCCTCTGTAGTCAGGTCTATACATTCCTCTGTAGTCAGGTCTATACATTCCTCTGTTCTACTGTAGTCAGGTCTATACATTCCTCTGTTCTACTGTAGTCAGGTCTATACATTCCTCTGTTCTACTGTAGTCAGGTCTATACATTCCTCTGTCAGGTCTACACTGTAGTCAGGTCTATACATTCCTCTGTTCTACTGTAGTCAGGTCTATACATTCCTCTGTTCTACTGTAGTCAGGTCTATACATTCCTCTGTTCTACTGTAGTCAGGTCTATACATTCCTCTGTTCTACTGTAGTCAGGTCTATACATTCCTCTGTTCTACTGTAGTCAGGTCTATACATTCCTCTGTTCTACTGTAGTCAGGTCTATACATTCCTCTGTTCTACTGTAGTCAGGTCTATACATTCCTCTGTTCTACTGTAGTCAGGTCTATACATTCCTCTGTTCTACTGTAGTCAGGTCTATACATTCCTCTGTAGTCAGGTCTATACATTCCTCTGTTCTACTGTAGTCAGGTCTATACATTCCTCTGTTCTACTGTAGTCAGGTCTATACATTCCTCTGTTCTACTGTAGTCAGGTCTATACATTCTGTTCTCTGTAGTCAGGTCTACACTGTAGTCAGGTCTATACATTCCTCTGTTCTACTGTAGTCAGGTCTATACATTCCTCTGTTCTACTGTAGTCAGGTCTATACATTCCTCTGTTCTACTGTAGTCAGGTCTATACATTCCTCTGTTCTACTGTAGTCAGGTCTATACATTCCTCTGTAGTCAGGTCTATACATTCCTCTGTAGTCAGGTCTATACATTCCTCTGTTCTACTGTAGTCAGGTCTATACATTCCTCTGTAGTCAGGTCTATACATTCCTCTGTTCTACTGTAGTCAGGTCTATACATTCCTCTGTAGTCAGGTCTATACATTCCTCTGTTCTACTGTAGTCAGGTCTATACATTCCTCTGTTCTACTGTAGTCAGGTCTATACATTCCTCTGTTCTACTGTAGTCAGGTCTATACATTCCTCTGTTCTACTGTAGTCAGGTCTATACATTCATTCATTGTGTTGTGTGAATTATTATATATATTTTGCACATTTTAGAGTGGCCTATTATTGTGCCCAGCACAGGGTGCACCTGTGTAATGATCATGCTGTTTAATCAGCTTATTGATATGTCACACCTGTCAGGTGGATGGATTATCTTGGCAAAGGAGTAATGCTCACTAACAGGGATGTAAACACATTTGTGCCCATTTCAGAGAAATACTCGTTTGGAGTGTATTTTATTTCAGCTCATGAAACATGGGATATTTAAATATTTAAATATTGCGTACATTTTTTTGTTCAGTATATTTGACTATTTTAATTGGTGTGGAAACTATTAAAATAAAAGCTTAGCTGTTATGACATGTTCTGCCGCTTCTCGAGGAGTCGACGAGAATCTCAGCTCATTATTTTACCCACTTTGAACAGCGAGAAAACGGGTCCTATAGACTCATATGCAAATGTTCTCCTCCAATCTGAAAATGACCTTTCCTCTGTTAATTTGGTGTTTCACATACTGTAGTCAGGTCTATACATATATATACTGTGGTGGTTTGAATGAAACATAAAAACAAGAGAATTATCTGGTCAAACATTACTAACAGTATGGCTCTAACAGAGTGGCTCTAACAGAGTGGCTCTAACAGAGTGGCTCTAACTGTTATTCTGTTATCTCTAACAGTGTGGCTCTAACTGTTATTCTGTTATCTCTAACAGTGTGGCTCTAACTGTTATTCTGTTATCTCTAACAGAGTGGCTCTAACTGTTATTCTGTTATCTCTAACAGTGTGGCTCTAACTGTTATTCTGTTATCTCTAACAGTGTGGCTCCAACAGTGTGGCTCTAACTGTATGGCTCTAACTGTTATTCTGTTATCTCTAACAGTGTGGCTCTAACTGTTATTCTGTTATCTCTAACAGTGTGGCTCTAACTGTCATTCTGTTATTTCTAACAGTGTGGCTCTAACTGTTATTCTGTTATCTCTAACAGTGTGGCTCTAACTGTTATTCTGTTATCTCTAACAGTGTGGCTCCAACAGTGTGGCTCTAACTGTATGGCTCTAACTGTTATTCTGTTATCTCTAACAGTGTGGCTCTAACTGTTATTCTGTTATCTCTAACAGTGTGGCTCTAACTGTCATTCTGTTATTTCTAACAGTGTGGCTCTAACTGTTATTCTGTTATCTCTAACAGTGTGGCTCTAACTGTTATTCTGTTATCTCTAACAGTGTGGCTTTAACTGTTATTCTGTTATCTGTAACAGTGTTGCTTTAAGGACCCATTTAGGTATCAAAACAAAAACACTACCGTTCAAAGGTTTGGGTCACTTAGACATGTCCTTGTTTTTACAGAAAAGTACATTTGTTTGTCCATTAAAATAACATCAAATCGATCAGAACTACAGTGTAGACATTGTTAATGTTGTAAATTTCTATTGTAGCTGTAAATGGCCGATTTGTAATATAATATCTACATAGGCGTACAGATGCCCATTATCAGCAACCATCACTCCTGTGTTCCAATGGCACGTTGTGTTAGCTAATCCAAGTACAGATGCCCATTATCAGCAACCATCACTCCTGTGTTCCAATGGCACGTTGTGTTAGCTAATCCAAGTACAGATGCCCATTATCAGCAACCATCACTCCTGTGTTCCAATGGCACGTTGTGTTAGCTAATCCAAGTACAGATGCCCATTATCAGCAACCATCACTCCTGTGTTCCAATGGCACGTTGTGTTAGCTAATCCAAGTGTATTATTTAAAACGATAATTGATCGTTAGAAAACCCTTTTGAAATTATGTTAGCACAGCTGAAAACTGTTGTGCTCATTAAAGAAGCAATACAACTCTCCTCCTTTAGACGATTTGAGCATCTGGAGCATCAGCATTTGTGGTTCAATGACAGGCTCAAAATGGCCAGAAACAAATACCTTTCCTCTAAAACTTGTCAGTCTATTCTTGTTCTGAGAAATAAAGGCTATTCCATGCGAGAAATTGCCAAGAAACTGAAGATCTCGTAGAACGCTGTGTACTACTCCCTTCACAGAACAGTGCAAACTGGCTCTAACCAGAATAGAAAGAGGAGTAAGAGACCCCGGTACACAACTGAGCAAAAGGACAAGTACATTAGAGTATCTAGTTTGAGAAACAGACGCCTCACAAGTCCTCAACTGGCAGCTTCATTAAATAATACCCGCAGAACACCAGTCTCAAAGTCAACAGCGAACAGGCGACTCTGGGATGCTGGCCTTTTAGGCAGTGTTGCAAAGAAAAAGCCATATCTCAGACATATCTCAGACTAAAAAGAAAAGATTAAAATGGGCAAAAGAATACAGACACTGGACAGAGGAACTCTGCCTAGAAGGCCAGCATCCAGGAGTCGCCTCTTCACTGTTGACGTTGAGACTGGTGTTTTGCGCGTACATGATACAGACAACATCTTGGAGTCATTTTACCTTATGATCTGTGAACATTTAGTGATATGACCCATTTTATACATAGACGTTATAGGTCATTAACCATTCTCCTTCTTTAGGATTGTACATTCAGCAAATCACCAGCATCAAGTCCCCTTTGAATCCATGTACCATTCAAAGTGGTTGTGCTGATAAAATTGTGCCATATCTTCAGAATTAGCAGAGAGCCAACTATGGAAATGTGATGTACTTGTAGAGTTGTTTGAGATAATATGTCTTACAATGAACACAATCTAAAAAGGTAGTTTTGAGATTTTCATATTAATAGTTTCAATGTTGAATAAATGAATGTGACAATGTGTTTTTCAGAATCTTGACATACTCCATATGTTAAGGCTGACAGGAGTATAAAGTTGAGTGATAGGGCATCATTTAGATTTCCTCCTAAATAGACATACCCAAACGTAATTATTTTTCATGAAATGGACATAAACAATTACTGATAATGTTACCCCAGTTTTAGAACATTCTGGAACATTTTTGCATACATTTCTGAGCTGTACTCACTTTTGAGGACAAACACTCAAGTATGTAGTACAAATACTACGACCAAAGGAAAGTTCAATTATATGAAATTACTTGGTAATGTTGAGAGCTCTAAATCCATCTGAGAATGTCACAGTGAAATGAAACGACGTTTGTTGCATCCGCTCCCATTTCATATGTGCAGCTGTGAGTTTTACAGACACAGGAACTCGTTACAAATCTACGGTAGCAGCAACACCTGATCACCAGACGATGATTCAACAAGGTCATGTACTTAACTTATAGCTCTCATGCTTAGGCTTTTGTTAACAACACTGTCATCTCAGATTTTCAAAATATGCTTCTCAACCATAGCAAAACAAGCATTTGTGTAACAGTATTGATAGCTAGCATAGCATTTAGCGTTAGCATTCAGCAGGCAACATTTTCACAAAAACAAGAAAAGCATTCAAATAAAATCATTTACCTTTGAAGAACTTCGCATGTTTTCAATGAGGAGACTCTCAGTTAGATAGCAAATGTTCAGTTTTTCCAGAAAGAATATTTGTTTAGGAGAAATCGCTCCGTTTGGTACATCATGTTTGGCTACCAAAAAACCCGGAAAATTCAGTCATCCAAACGCCAAACTTTTTTCCAAATTAACTCCATAATATCGACTGAAACATGGCAAACGTTGTTTAGAATCAATCCTCAAGGTGTTTTTCACATATCTCTTTGATTATATATCGTTCGTGGAAGTGTAATTTCTCCTCTGAATCCCATGGGAAAATGCCTGCAGCTGAAGATTACGCACCAATTTAGACAAAGGACACTGGGCGGACACCTGGTAAATGTATTCTCTTATGGCCAATCATCCAATGATATGCCTACAAATACGTCACAATGCTGCAGACACCTTGGGGAAACGACAGAAAGGGCAGGCTCATTCCTGGCGCATTCACAGCCATATAAGGAGACAATGGTAAACAGAGCCTCAAAAATTCTGCTCATTTCCTGTTTGAAGTTTCATCTTGGTTTCGCCTGTAGCATCAGTTCTGTGGCACTCATAGATAATATCTTTGCAGTTTTAAAAACGTCAGAGAGTTTTTTTTCCAAAGATGTCAATTATATGCATAGTCGGGCATCTTTTTGTGACAAAATATTGCGCTTAAAACGGGCACGTTTTTTTTAATCCAAAAATGAAATAGCGCCCCCATAGGTTCAAGAGGTTAACTTATTGAATTAAACAGTAACCAATCAAATGTGTCTTGTGGGTTGGGTTGATGAGGAGATGCAAATGCCACAATGGGAATGTTGGTTTGACATGGCCCGTTGGCCCGGTGGGGTGGAGATTTCAAAGATCAGACCCTTTTTTTAAATTATCACCTAAAATGATATTCCCAAATCTAACTAGCTGTAGCTCAAGACCTGGTGCAAGGATATTCATGATACCATTTGAAAAGCAAACAGTTTGAAGATGTCTAATTAGTTTGTTAATACATCCTGTCTAGAACCTTGACTGGACTCCTTAATAAAAATCTCAATATTTACTTCACAAACACTAATTGTACCAGTTGCCTGCACATAGCATGGCCACATAGTACTGACACTGCAGTAGTTGGGAATGGAGCTGAACACACAGTGCTGAACATTTAGCAACACGCAGTGACCCAGAGCCGACTGGTGGAGATTACACATACTGACTCAAATTGTTTTATTTATTATCAAAATAAACTATACAAGTAAAGTTGTGGGATTTGCCAAAGCTCTTTAAAAGCATGTTTGTAGTAGTGGAAGAAGTTTCAAAAGTGTTTATTTAATTATGTATAGTGACATCCCTTCAAATTACCATCGATAGTCAGTACTGGTCAGTAGTTGTGGTCTGTAGATGTGTAGTCAAATCAAATCAAATTGTATTGGTCACATACACATGGTTAGCAGATGTTATTGCGAGTGTAACGAAATGCTTGTGCTTCTAGTTCCGACCGTGCAGTAATATCTAACAAGTAATCTAACAATTTCACAACAACTACCTTATACACACAAATGTAAAGGAATGAATAAGAATATGTACATATAAATATATGGATGAGCGATGGCCAAACGGCATAGTCAAGATGCAGTAGATGGTATAGAGTACAGTATATACATATGATATGAGTAATATAGGGTATGTAAACATTATATAATGTGGCATTGTTTAAAGTGGCTAGTGATACATTTATTACATACATTTTGAATTATTAAAGTGTCTGGAGTCGAGTCAGTGTGTTGGCAGCAGCCACTCAATGTTAGTGAAGGCTGTTTAACAGTCTGATGGCCTTGAGATAGAAACTGTTTTTCAGTCTCTCAGTCTCAGCTTTGATGCACCTGTACTGACCTCGCCTTCTGGATGGTAGCGGGGTGAACAGGCAGTGACTCGGGTGGTTGTTGTCCTTGATGATCTTTTTGGCCTTCCATCGGGAGGTGTACGTGTCCTGGAGGGCAGGTAGTTTGCCCCTTGGTGATGCGTTGTGCAGACCTCACTACCCTCTTGAAGCATGTGGGAACAGCAGCCTGGGATAGGGATTGATTGAATACGTCTGTAAACACACCAGCCAGCTGGTCTGCGCATGCTCTGAGGACACGGCTGGGGATGTCGTCTGGGCAGGCAGCCTTGCGAGGGTTAACACATTTAAATGTTTTATTCACATTGGCTGCGGTGAAGGAGAGCCCACAGGTTTTGGTAGCGGACCATGTCAGTGGCACTGTATTGTCCTCAAAGCGAGCAAAGAAGTTGTTTAGTCTGTCTGGGAGCAAGACATCGGGGCTGGTTTTCTTTTTGTTGTCCGTGATTGACTGTAGACCCTGCCACATACCTCTCATGTTTGAGCCGTTGAATTGCGACTCTAATTTGTCTCTATACTGTCGCTTAGCTTGTTTGATTGCCTTTTGGAGGGAATAGCTACACTGTTTGTATTCGGTCATGTTTCCAGTCACATTGCCATGATTAAAAGCAGTGGTTCGCTCTTTGCTGCCATCATACCATGGTTTAATGCTGCCATCAATCCATGGTTTAATTCTCCCATCAAACCAGGTTTCTGGTTTGGGAAAGTTTTAATAGTCACCGTGGTCAATTTGCTGATAAAATTTGGGTGTTTTCAGATTAGCCTTGTTAAAATCCCCAGCTACAATGAATGCCATCTAGGACCTCTATAACAGGCGGTGTCAGAGGAAGGCCCTAAAAATTGTCAAAGACTCCAGCCACCCTAGTCATAGACTGTTCTCTCTGCTTCCGCATGGCAAGCTGCGCAGGAACGCCAGGTCTAGGTCCAAGAGGCTTCTTAACAGTTTCTACCCCCAAACCTGAACAGGTAATCAAATGGCTACCCAGACTATTTGCATTTCCCCCCCACCCCCCACACTTCTGCTACTCTCTGTTATTATCTATGCATAGCCACTGTAATAACTCTACCTACATGTACATAATTAACTCAAGTACCTCATCAACTGTGCTCCCGCACATTGACCCATTGACTCTGTAACGGTACCCCCCTGTATATAGCCCCACTCTTGTTATTTACTGCTGCTCTTTAATTATTTGTTATTCTTATCTCTTACCTTTTTTAAAGGTATTTTCTTAAAACTGAATTATTGGTTAAGGGCTTGTAAGTAAGCATTTCACTGTAAGGTTGCATTTGGCGCATGTGACAAATAACATTTGATTTATGGTGAGGAAATCCGTGTTGCAAGTCCAGCTTCAGATGCAATCGTTAGGCAAGGTGCAATTTAAGTGTAGGAAAGGATGGAACAGCGTCTGTACCACCAGGAAGTACAGATTGTAGTATAAATCTCCCCACACTGTCCCCGCAGCCAGACAATTTTCCCAAGGCTAGTGGAAATAAATGCTGTCCCTGTGTCTCTCTTTCAGACAGAAACTTTCAACCGGTTCGCCGGTTGTCGAGTCGGAGTCAGAGGCCGAGCCTTCTCTGGTCTCTACTCCTCCCGTTACGGAGTCTGAAACGCCGAAGCTTCCCACCATTAGCTCTGACAAGTTGAAAACCCTAGTCATTGGCCACTCCATTATCTGCAGTATTAGACTTAAAGCGAATCATCCAGCGATCATACACTATTTACCAGGGGGCAGGGCTACCGATGTCAAGGCTAATATGAAGATGGTGCTGGCTAAAGCTAAAACTGGCGAGTGTGAACACTAGAGGGATATTGTTGTCCACATCGGCACCAACAATGTTAGGATGAAACAATCAGAGATCACCAAGCGCAACATTCAGCGTGTATATCAGCTAGAAAGATGTGTTACTCGGCATCGAGTAATATTCTCTGGCCCCCTCCCAGTTAGGGGGTTGTGATGAGCTCTACAGCAGAGTCTCACAACTCAATCGCTGGTTGAAAACTGTTTTCTGCCCCTCCCAAAAGATAGAATTTGTAGATAATTTGCCCTCTTTCTGGGACTCACCCACAAACAGGACCAAGCCTGGCCTTTTGAGGATTGACAGACTCCATCCTAGCTGGAGGGGTGCTCTCATCTTATTTACAAACATAGACATGACTCTAACTCCTCTAGCTCCACAATGAAATAGGGTGCAGACCAGGCAGCAGGCTGTTAGCCAACCTGCCAGTTTAGTGGAGTCTGCCACTAGCGCAGTCAGTGTAGTCAGCTCAGCTATCACCATTGAGACCGTGTCTGTGCCTCATTCTCGGTTGGGCAAAACTAATCATGGTGGTGTTCACCTTAGCAATCTCACTGGAATTAAGACCTCCTCTATTCCTGTCAATATTGAAAGAGATTGTGATCTCACATCTCAAAATAGGGCTACTTTATGTTAGATCCCTTACTTCCAAGGCAGTTATTGTCAACTAATCACTGATCATAATCTTGATGTGTTTGGCTTGACTGAAACATGGCTCAAGCCTGATGAATTTATTGTGTTAAATGAGGCCTCACCTCCTGGCTACACTAGTGACCATATCCCCCGTGCATCCCGCAAAGGCAGAGGTGTTGCTAACATTTATGACAGCAAATTGCAATTTACAAAATTAAAAATGTCTGCGTTTTCATCTTTTGAGCTTTTAGTCATGAAATCTATGCAGCCTACTCAATCAATTTTTACTGTTACCAGGCCTCCTGGGCCATATACAGCGTTCCTCACTGAGTTCCCTGAAATCCTATTGGACCTTGTAGTCATGTCAGATAATATTCTAATTTTTGGTGACTTTAATATTCACATGGAAAAGTCCACAGACCCACTCCAAAAGGCTTTCGGAGCCATCATCGACTCAGTGGGTTTTGTCCAACATGTCTCTGGACCTACTCACTGCCACAGTCGTACTCTGGACCTAGTTTTGTCCCATGGAATACATTTTGTGGATCTAAATGTTTTTCCTCATAATCCTGGACTATTGGACCACCATTTAGTTGCGTTTGCAATCGCAACAAATAATCTGCTCAGACCCCAACCAAGGATCATCAATAGCCATGTTATAAATTCTCTGAATACCCAAAGATTCCCTAGATGCCCTCCCTCCACCCACAAAAGGAGGTTGGGAGTACAAAATTGGTTAACCACCTACATTTCAAGTGAGAAGTTTACATACACCTTAGCCAAATACATTTAAACTCAGTTTTCACAATTCCTGATATTTAATCCTACTAAAAAATCCCTGTCTGAGGTCAGTTAGGATCACCACTTTATTTTAAGAATGTAAAATGTCAGAATAATTGTAGAGAGAATGATGTATTTCTGCTTTTATTTCTTTCATCACATTCCCAGTGGGTCAGAAGTTTACATACACTCAATTAGTATTTGGTAGCATTGCCTTTAAATTGTTTACCCTGGGTCAATCGTGTCGGTGCGCCTTCCACAAGCTTCCCACAATAAGTTGGGTGAATTTTGGCCCATTCCCCCTAACAGAGCTGCTGTAACTGAGTCAGGTTTGTAGGCCTCCTTGCTCACACACGCTTTTTCAGTTCTGCCCACAAATTTTCCATAGGATGGAGGTCAGGGCTTTGTGATGGCCACTCCAATACCTTGACTTTGTTGTCCTTAATTAAGCCATTTTGTCACAACTATGGAAGTATGCTGGGGTCATTGTCCATTTGGAAGACCCATTTGCGACCCAGCTTTAACCCGCCTACTTTGTATTTTTCTTCCACCCCTGTTCTGTTCCACTGTTCTTCCCAGTAGCTGGATGCCGCTCTAGTCTTGTTTAAGTTTAGCCGCCGTGTTGGCTCTCCACAGCCGACTGGTGTCTTGAAATGTTGCTTCAAAATATCCACATAATCTATTTTGTGAAGTGCACCAGTCCTTCCTGTTGCAAAGCACCTCCACAACATGAGCCTGCCAACCCCGTGCTTCACGGTTGGGATGGTGTCTTCAGCTTGCAATCCTCCCCTTTTTTCCTCCAAACATAACGATGGTCATTACGGCCAAACAGTTTTATTTTTGTTTCATCGGACCAGAGGATATTTCTCCAAAAAGTACTATTTTTGTCCCCATGTGCAGTCGCAAATAGTAGTCTGGTGGTTTTGGAGCAGTGGCTTCTTCCTTGCTGAGCAGCCTTTCAGGTTATGTCGATATAGGACCCATTTTACTGTGGATATAGACACTTTTGTACGGGTTTCCTCCAGCATCTTCACAAGGTCCTTTGCTGTTGTTCTGGGATTGATTTGCACGTCCACCTCTAGTAGACAGAACGCGTCTCCTTCCTGTGCGGTAAGCCAGCTTCGTGATCCCATGGTGTTTGTACTTGCGTACTATTGTTTTTACAGATGAACGTGGTACCTTCAGTCATTTGGAAATAGCTTCCAAGGATGAACCAGACTTGTGGAGATCTACAATTATTTTTCAGAGGTCTTGGCTGAATGTTTATTTTATTTTCCAATGATGTCAAGCAAAGAGGCACTGTTTGAAGGTAGGCCTTGAAATACATCCACAGGTACACCTACAATTGACCCAAATTACGTCAATTAGCCTGGCAGAAGCTTCTAAAGCATGACATCATTTTCTGGAATTTTCCAAGCTGTTCAAAAGCACAGTCAACTTAGTGTATGTAAACTTCTGACCCTCTGGAATTGTGATACTGTGAATTAAAAGTGAAATAATCTGACTGTAAAAAATGGTTGGAAAAGTTACTTGTGTCATGCACCAAGTAGATGTCCTAAACGACTTGCCAAAACTATAGTTAGTTAACAAGACATTTGTGGAGTTTTAATGACTCCAACCTAAGTGTATGTAAACTTCCGACTTCAACTCTAACTGAATATCTTAATTTAACCTTGCATAATACCCCAGAGGCAGTCACACACCTCCAAACAAAACCATTTGTTTTTTCTCCCTGGTATACAGAAAATACCAGATCACTGAAGCCTCCAGAGAACTGGTACAGAAATAACATTCCACCAAACTGGAAGTCTTCCGACTAGCTTGGAAAGACAGTACCGTGCAGTACCGAAGAGCCCTCACTGATGCTCCACCAAACTGGAAGTCTTCTGACTAGCTTGGAAAGACAGTACCGTGCAGTATCGAAGAGCCCTCACTGCTGCTACACCAAACTGGAAGTTTTCTGACTAGCTTGGAAAGACAGTACCGTGCAGTACCGAAGAGCCCTCACTGCTGCTCCACCAAACTGGAAGTCTTCTGACTAGCTTGGAAAGGCAGTATCGAAGAGCCCTCACTGCTGCTCCACCAAACTGGAACTCTTCTGACTAGCTTGGAAAGACAGTACCGTGCAGTATCGAAGAGCCCTCACTGCTGCTCCACCAAACTGGTAGTCTTCCGACTAGCTTGGAAAGACAGTACCGTGCAGTACCGAAATCAAATCAAATCAAATCAAATTTTATTTGTCACATACACATGGTTAGCAGATGTTAATGCGAGTGTAGCGAAATGCTTGTGCTTCTAGTTCCGACAATGCAGTGATAACCAACAAGTAATCTAACTAACAATTCCAAAACTACTGTCTTATACACAGTGTAAGGGGATAAGGAACATGTACATAAGGATATATGAATGAGTGATGGTACAGAGCAGCATACAGTAGATGGTATCGAGTACAGTATATACATATGAGATGAGTGTGTAGACAAAGTAAACAAAGTGGCATAGTTAAAGTGGCTAGTGATACATGTGTTACATAAGGATGCAGTCGATGTTGTAGAGTACAGTATATACATATGCATATGAGATGAATAATGTAGGGTAAGTAACATTATATAAGGTAGCATTGTTTAAAGTGGCTAGTGATATATTTACATCATTTCCCATCAATTCCCATTATTAAAATGGCTGGAGTTGGGTCAGTGTCAATGACAGTGTGTTGGCAGCAGCCACTCAATGTTAGTGGTGGCTATTTAACAGTCTGATGGCCTTGAGATAGAAGCTGTTTTTCAGTCTCTCGGTCCCAGCTTTGATGCACCTGTACTGACCTCGCCTTCTGGATGATAGCGGGGTGAACAGGCAGTGGTTCGGGTGGTTGATGTCCTTGATGATCTTTATGGCCTTCCTGTAACAACGGGTGGTGTAGGTGTCCTGGAGGGCAGGTAGTTTGCCCCCGGTGATGCGTTGTGCAGTCCTCACTACCCTCTGGAGAGCCTTACGGTTGAGGGCGGAGCAGTTGCCGTACCAGGCGGTGATACAGCCCGAAGAGCCCTCACTGCTGCTCCACCAAACTGGAAATCTTCTGACTAGCTTGGAAAGGCAGTACCGAAGAGCCCTCACTGCTGCTCCACCAAACTGGAAGTCTTCTGACTAGCTTGGAAAGACAGTACCGTGCAGTATCGAAGAGCCCTTACTGCTGCTCCACCAAACTGGAAGTCTTCCGACTAGCTTGGAAAGACAGTACCGTGCAGTACCGAAGAGCCCTTACTGCTGCTACACCAAACTGAAAGTCTTCCGACTAGCTTGGAAAGACAGTACCGTGCAGTACCGAAGAGCCCTTACTGCTGCTCCACCAAACTGAAAGTCTTCCGACTAGCTTGGAAAGACAGTACTGTGCAGTACCGAAGAGCCCTCACTGATGCTCCACCAAACTGAAAGTCTTCCGACTAGCTTGGAAAGACAGTACTGTGCAGTACCGAAGAGCCCTCACTGATGCTCCACCAAACTGAAAGTCTTCCGACTAGCTTGGAAAGACAGTACCATGCAGTACCGAAGAGCCCTTACTGCTGCTACACCAAACTGAAAGTCTTCCGACTAGCTTGTAAAGACAGTACCGTGCAGTATCGAGGAGCCCTCACTGCTGCTCGATCATTTTTTTCCCAACCTAATTGAGGAGAATAAGGAATTTGTGATACGGTCGCAAAGCTACAGTAACTAAAAGCAGTAATCAATAAGAGAGGATATCTTTCCCACTAAGCAGTAATACATGATCATAAGAAAGCAAATTACGGACTCAACTTTAAATCAGCGTATTTCTCCAAAGCTCAGAATGCGACTTATGTTTGGGTGTTGTTGAACGCTGTTCAATGCTGAAACCTGAACTAAAGACCTCGGTTTAAAAGCTGACAGTGTTTTTACGTTTACATTTAAGTCATTTAGCAGACCCTCTTATCCAGAATACTTCATTTTATTTTGGATCCTGCGGCTCTGTTGGGTTAAATTGCTGTGAGCACTGCTATCTGTCCCGGGATCCTGCCAGATTCCGTATAGGGGGACATACACGAAACCCAGCTAGCTGGCTAAGCGGTCTCAAAATGAGGTTTCCAGCGCTGAAGGAGCTGTGTTCCGGGACAATGTGGACCGCACTGACTTTCAATGTACCAACTGCTTGCTTACGGAGGACTACAGGAGTGAAGTAGCTACTCTTAGCAAGCAAGCAGCAAACCTTCACAAGCCTGCCTACTTTTTATTTTTCTTCCACCCCAGTAGCTGGACGCCGCTATGGTCTGGAGGAAGTTTAGGCACCGTGTTGGGTCTCCAGAGCCGACTGGCCGGTGCTTGGCTGTTCTACCACAGGAGCACGAGTACAGGACATAACAAGGCTGCTTCAGACTGTTCTACACAGGAG
Source organism: Oncorhynchus gorbuscha (assembly GCF_021184085.1). Taxonomy (NCBI): domain Eukaryota; kingdom Metazoa; phylum Chordata; class Actinopteri; order Salmoniformes; family Salmonidae; genus Oncorhynchus; species Oncorhynchus gorbuscha. Next base: position 86,790,379 of record NC_060183.1, on the reverse strand, counting down.
CACGAGTACAGGCCATAACAAGGCTGCTTCTAACTGTTCCACCACAGGAGCATGAGTACAGGACATAACAAGGCTGCTTCAGACTGTTCTACACAGGAGCACGAGTACAGGACATAACAAGGCTGCTTCTAACTGTTCTACCACAGGAGCACGAGTACAGGACATAACAAGGCTGCTTCTGACTGTTCTACCACAGGAGCATGAGTACAGGACATAACAAGGTTGCTTCAGACTGTTCTACCACAGGAGCACGAGTACAGGACATAACAAGGCTGCTTCAGACTGTTCTACCACAGGAGCACGAGTACAGGACATAACAAGGCTGCTTCTAACTGTTCTACCACAGGAGCATGAGTACAGGACATAACAAGGCTGCTTCAGACTGTTCTACCACAGATGCAGGGAGCTGACACTGTCGTAGTCCATGTGGGGTCAAACGACAACAGGAGGGCCAGCTCAGAACATTTGAACTGATTTTAGCATTAAAAGAGTCCAAAAAAAGGCCAATCATTTCAGGTATCATAGTGGGTGTGAAAGATTCAGCAGACTGCTAGCATTACATATCTTTATGTCACCTTTATTTCACCAGGTAGGCTAGTTGAGAACACCTTTATTTAACCAGGTAGGCTAGTTGAGAACACCTTTATTTAACCAGGTAGGCTAGTTGAGAACACCTTTATTTAACCAGGTAGGCTAGTTGAGAACAAGTTCTCATTTACAACTGCGACCTGGCCAAGATAAAGCAAAGCAGTGCGACACAAACAACAACACAGAGTTACACATGGAATAAACAAACATACAGTCAATAATACAATAGAGAAAGTCTATATACAGTGTGTGCAAATGAGGTAGGGTAAGTGGGGTGAGGCAATAAATAGGACATAGTGGCAAAATGATTACAGTATGGTCAATTAAACACTGGGGTGATAGATGTGCAGAAGATGAGTGAGCAATTAGCAGTACTGGGGTGCAAAGGAGACAAATAAATCAAATATATAACAATATGGTGATGAGGTAGTTGGATGGGCTATTTGCAAAATTAGATATGTACAGATGCAGTGATCTGTGAGCTGCTCTGACAGCTGGTGCTTAATGCTAGCGAGGGAGACATGAGTCTCCAGCTTCAGTGATTTTTGCAGTTCGTTCCAGTCATTGGTAGCAGAGAACTGGAAGGAAAGGTGGCCGAATGAGGAATTGGCTTTGGGGGTGACCAGTGAAATATACCTGCTGGAGCATGTGCTGCAAGTGCTGCTATGGTGACCAGTGAGCTGAGATAGGTGGGGCTTTACCTAGCAATGACTTAATGATGACCTGGAGCCAGTAAGTTTGGCGACGGATATTAAGCGAGGGCCAGCCAACGAGAGCATACCGGTCACAGTGGTGGGCAGATGGGGCTTTGGTGACGAAAAGGAGGGCCCTGTGATAGACTGCATCCAATTTGCTGAGTAGAGTGTTGGAGGCTATTTTGTAAATGACATCACCAAAGTTAAGGATCGGTAGGATAGTCCGTTTTACGAGGGTATGTTTGGCAGCATGAGTGAAAGATACTTTGTTGCAAAATAGGAAGCCAATTTTAGATTTAATTTCATATTGGAGATGCTTAATGTGAGTCTGGAAGGAGAGTTTACAGTTTAACCAGACACCTAGGTATTTGTAGTTGTCCACATATTCTGGGTTAGAGTAGTATGCTAGGTGGGCGAGCTGGCGCAGGTAGCAATCGGTTGAAGAGCATGCATTTTGTTTTACTAGCATTTAAAAGGCAACGAAAGGAGAGTTGTATGGCATTGAAGCTCGTTTGGAGGGTTGTTTATACATATATATCCCCTCAACAATGTGTGAAGAGGTGGATCAGAGAATCACCAGCAGCAAGAGCGACATTATTGATATACTGTATACAGACAAAAGAGTCGGCCCGAGATTTGATCCCTGTGGCACCCCCATAGAGACTGCCATAGACTGCCAGAGGTCCAGACAGCAGGCCCTCCGATTTGAAACACTGAACTATGTGGGAAGTAGTTGTTGAACCAGGCGAGGCAGTCATTTGAGAAGCAAAGACTGTTGAATCTGCCGATAAGAGTGTGTTGATTGACAGAGTCGAAAGCCTTGGCCAGGTGAACGAAGACTGCACAGTACTGTCTTTTATCGATGGCGGTTATGACAAATCAAATCAAATCAAATCCAATTTTATTTGTCACATACACATGGTTAGCAGATGTTAATGCGAGTGTAGCGAAATGCTTGTGCTTCTAGTTCCGACAATGCAGTGATAACCAACAAGTAATCTAACTAACAATTCCAAACCTACTGTCTTATACACAGTGTAAGGGTATAAAGAATATGTACATAAGGATATATGAATGAGTGATGGTACAGAGCAGCATACAGTAGATGGTATCGAGTACAGTATATACATAAATCAAATCAAATCAAATCAAATCAAATCAAATCAAATTTTATTTGTCACATACACATGGTTAGCAGATGTTAATGCGAGTGTAGCGAAATGCTTGTGCTTCTAGTTCCGACAATGCAGTGATAACCAACAAGTAATCTAACTAACAATTCCAAAACTACTGTCTTATACACAGTGTAAGGGGATAAGGAACATGTACATAAGGATATATGAATGAGTGATGGTACAGAGCAGCATACAGTAGATGGTATCGAGTACAGTATATACATATGCATATGAGATTAATAATGTAGGGTAAGTAACATTATATAAGGTAGCATTGTTTAAAGTGGCTAGTGATATATTTACATCATTTCCCATCAATTCCCATTATTAAAATGGCTGGAGTTGGGTCAGTGTCAATGACAGTGTGTTGGCAGCAGCCACTCAGTGTTAGTGGTGGCTGTTTAACAGTCTGATGGCCTTGAGATAGAAGCTGTTTTTCAGTCTCTCGGTCCCAGCTTTGATGCACCTGTACTGACCTCGCCTTCTGGATGATAGCGGGGTGAACAGGCAGTGGTTCGGGTGGTTGATGTCCTTGATGATCTTTATGGCCTTCCTGTAACAACGGGTGGTGTAGGTGTCCTGGAGGGCAGGTAGTTTGCCCCCGGTGATGCGTTGTGCAGTCCTCACTACCCTCTGGAGAGCCTTACGGTTGAGGGCGGAGCAGTTGCCGTACCAGGCGGTGATACAGCCCGCCAGGATGCTCTCGATTGTGCATCTGTAGAAGTTTGTGAGTGCTTTTGGTGACAAGCCGAATTTCTTCAGCCTCCTGAGGTTGAATAGGCGCTGCTGCGCTTCTTCACGACGCTGTCAGTGTGAGTGGACCAATTCAGTTTGTCTGTGATGTGTATGCCGAGGAACTTAAAACTAGCTACCCTCTCCACTACTGTTCCATCGATGTGGATAGGGGGGTGTTCCCTCTGCTGTTTCCTGAAGTCCACAATCATCTCCTTAGTTTTGTTGACGTTGAGTGTGAGGTTATTTTCCTGACACCACACTCCGAGGGCCCTCACCTCCTCCCTGTAGGCCGTCTCGTCGTTGTTGGTAATCAAGCCTACCACTGGTGTGGCGTCCGCAAACTTGATGATTGAGTTGGAGGCGTGCGTGGCCACGCAGTCGTGGGTGAACAGGGAGTACAGGAGAGGGCTCAGAACGCACCCTTGTGGGGCCCCCCGTGTTGAGGATCAGCGGGGAGGAGATGTTGTTGCCTACCCTCACCACCTGGGGGCGGCCCGTCAGGAAGTCCAGTACCCAGTTGCACAGGGCGGGGTCGAGACCCAGGGTCTCGAGCTTGATGACGAGCTTGGAGGGTACTATGGTGTTGAATGCCGAGCTGTAGTCGATGAACAGCATTCTCACATAGGTATTCCTCTTGTCCAGGTGGGTTAGGGCAGTGTGCAGTGTGGTTGAGATTGCATCGTCTGTGGACCTATTTGGGCGGTAAGCAAATTGGAGTGGGTCTAGGGTGTCAGGTAGGGTGGAGGTGATATGGTCCTTGACTAGTCTCTCAAAGCACTTCATGATGACGGAAGTGAGTGCTACGGGGCGGTAGTCGTTTAGCTCAGTTACCTTAGCTTTCTTGGGAACAGGAACAATGGTGGCCCTCTTGAAGCATGTGGGAACAGCAGACTGGTATAGGGATTGATTGAATATGTCCGTAAACACACCGGCCAGCTGGTCTGCGCATGCTCTGAGGGCGCGGCTGGGGATGCCGTCTGGGCCTGCAGCCTTGCGAGGGTTAACACGTTTAAATGTCTTACTCACCTCGGCTGCAGTGAAGGAGAGACCGCATGTTTCCGTTGCAGGCCGTGTCAGTGGCACTGTATTGTCCTCAAAGCGGGCAAAAAAGTTATTTAGTCTGCCTGGCAGCAAGACATCCTGGTCCGTAACTGGGCTGGATTTCATCTTGTAGTCCGTGATTGACTGTAGACCCTGCCACATGCCTCTTATGTCTGAGCCATTGAATTGAGATTCCACTTTGTCTTTGTACTGACGCTTAGCTTGTTTAATAGCCTTACGGAGGGAATAGCTGCACTGTTTGTATTCAGTCATGTTGCCAGACACCTTGCCCTGATTAAAAGCAGTGGTTCGCGCTTTCAGTTTCACGCGAATGCTGCCATCAATCCACGGTTTCTGGTTAGGGAATGTTTTTATCGTTGCTATGGGAACGACATCTTCGACGCACGTTCTAATGAACTCGCACACCGAATCAGCGTATTCGTCAATATTCCCATCTGACACAATACGAAACATGTCCCAGTCCACGTGATGGAAGCAGTCTTGGAGTGTAGAGTCAGCTTGGTCTGACCAGCGTTGGACAGACCTCAGCGTGGGAGCCTCTTGTTTTAATTTCTGCCTGTAGGCAGGGATCAGCAAAATGGAGTCGTGGTCAGCTTTTCCGAAAGGGGGCGGGGCAGGGCCTTATATGCGTCGGAAGTTAGAGTAACAATGATCCAAGGTTTTACCACCCCTGGTTGCGCAATCGATATGCTGATAAAATTTAGGGAGTCTTGTTTTCAGATTGGCTTTGTTAAAATCCCCAGCTACAATGAATGCAGCCTCCGGATAAATGTTTTCCAGTTTGCAAAGAGTTAAATAAAGTTCGTTCAGAGCCATCGATGTGTCTGCTTGGGGGGGGATATATACGGCTGTGATTATAATCGAAGAGAATTCTCTTGGAAGATAATGCGGTCTACATTTGATTGTGAGGAATTCTAAATCAGGTGAACAGAAGGATTTGAGTTCCTGTATGTTTCCTTCATCACACCATGTCCCGTTAGTCATGAGGCATACGCCCCCGCCACTCTTCTTACCAGAGAGATGTTTGTTTCTGTCGGTGCTAGGCAGAACACAGGATCCGCGTCGCGGAAAACATATTCTTGGTCGTACTGATGGTGAGTTGACGCTGATCTTATATTCAGTAGTTCTTCTCGACTGTATGTAATGAAACCTAAGATGACCTGGGGTACTAAATAAAACGTAAAAAAAACAAAAAACTGCATAGTTTCCTAGAAACGCGAAGCGAGGCGGCCATCTCTGTCGGCGCCGGTTTAGGACTTTGAGCGTCGCGGAGGTGCACCCATGACCAGCTCGGGAACCAGATTGCATAGCGGAGAAGGTACGGTGGGATTTGAAATGGTCGGTGATCTGTTTGTGAGCATATGAATCATGAGCCTATGAACCAGAGTTACACTGTTAGCACTGAGGCGGTGTGCAATAGTAGGAAGACCACTTTATGCAGCTCACCCTGCACTATCAGCTCCAATATAAATAACTTGAGGAAGTCTACTTCTGATAAGCTTCCCAGTAAAGCTTAAAAACAATCAAGAAACCCAGAAAAGTGCTAGAAATAGCCCATATTAACACATGCAGCCTGAGAAACAAGGTCCATGAAGTCAATAACAGATTACATTCAGATTCTAACAATCTCTGAAGCTCCCTTAAATAATACCTTTGATGATACAGTGGTAGCAATACAAGGTTATAACATCGACAGAAAAGACAAATGCCAAAGAGGGTGGTGTTAGTCTATATTCAGAAGCACATTCCTGTAAAGCTTAGAGACGATCTCATGTTGAATACTGTTGACGTAATACGGATTTACCTGACTCACCTAAAGCCCATTCTGGTGGGAAGCTGCTAGGGACCACCAAGTGCTAACAGTCAATATCTGGATAATGCTAAAGTCATTCCACTTCCTCACTTCTAGATTAGGCTACTGCAATGCTCTACTCTCTGGCTACCCAGATAAATCACTAAATAAACTTCAGTTAGTGCTAAACATGGCTGCTAGAATCCTGACTAGATACCAAAAATGTGATCATATTACTCCAGTGCTAGACTCTCTACACTGGCTTCATGTTAAGTCTAGAGCTATTTTTTATGTTTTACTGATAACTTACAAAGTATTACATGAGCTTGCTCCTACCTATCTCTCAGATTTGGTCCTGCCGTACATACCTATAAGACGCAGGCCTCCTTATTGTCCCCAGCATTTCTGGAGGCAGGGTTTTCTCCTATAGAGCTCTATTGTTATGCAATGGTCTGCCTACCCATGTGAGAGATGCAAACTTGGTCTCTATCTTTAAGTTTTTAGTGAAGTCCTACGATTGAGTGTGAAAGTGAACGGCAATGTCTCTCCCTGGCCTCCCCTCTCTCCACTGGTATTCTTTACCTCTAACCCTTTTAAGGGGACTGAGTCACAGGTTTTCTAGTTCTCTTCCATGCCATCCCTAGGAGGGGTGCATCTCTTGAGTGGGTTGAGTCACAGAGGTGATCTTCCTGTCCAGTTTTGCGCCCCCTTGGGCTCATGCAGGGGAGGAGAGTGGGGTTATATCCTGCCTGGTTGGCCCTGTATCGTCGGAGGCGGCCACAGTGTCCCCAACCCAACCCACCCCTGTCTCAGTCTCCAGTATCTATGCTGCATTAGTATATGTGTCGGGGGGCTAGGATCAGTCTGTTATATCTGGTGTAATTATCCTGTCTTATCTGGTGTCCTCTGTGAATTGAAGTATGCTCCCTCTAATTTTCTCTCTCTCCCTCTCTCCCTTCCCTCCCGAAGGACCCGAGCCCAAGGGTCAAGCCCTTGGCATCCTCACCATTTTAGATAAGCATGCTCCGTTCAAAAAATGCAGAACTAAGAACAGATACAGCCCTTGGTTCACTCCAGACCTGACTGCCCTCGACCAGCACAAAAACAGCACAAAAACATCCTGTGGCGGACTGCAATAGCATCGAATAGTCCCCGTGATATGCAACTGTTCAGGGAAGTCAGGAACCAATACACGCAGTCAGTCAGGAAAGCTAAGGCCAGCTTCTTCAGGCAGAAGTTTGCATCCTGTAGCTCCAACTCCAAAAAGTTATGGGACACTGTGAAGTCCATGGAGAACAAGAGCACCTCCTCCCAGCTGCCCACTGCACTGAGGCTAGGGAACACGGTCACCACCGACAAATCCATGATTATCGAAAACTTCAACAAGCATTTCTCAACGGCTGGCCATGCCTTCCGCCTGGCTACTCCTACCTCGGCCAACAGCTCCGGCCCCCCCGCAGCTCCTCGCCCAAGCCTCTCCAGGTTCTCCTTTACCCAAATCCAGATAGCAGATGTTCTGAAAGAGCTGCAAAACCTGGACCCGTATAAATCAGCTGGGCTTGACAATCTGGACCCTCTATTTCTGAAACTATCCGCCGCCATTGTCGCAACCCCTATTACCAGCCTGTTCAACCTCTCTTTCATATCGTCTGAGATCCCCAAGGACTGGAAAGCTGCCGCAGTCATCTCCCTCTTCAAAGGGGGAGACACCCTGGACCCAAACTGTTACAGACCTATATCCATTCTGCCCTGCCTATCTAAGGTCTTCGAAAGCCAAGTCAACAAACAGGTCACTGACCATCTCGAATCCCACCGTACCTTCTCCGCTATGCAATCTGGTTTCTGAGCCGGTCACGGGTGCACCTCAGCCACACTCAAGGTACTAAACGACATCATAACCGTCATCGATAAAAGACAGTACTGTGCAGCCGTCTTCATCGACCTTGCCAAGGCTTTCGACTCTGTCAATCACCATATTCCTATCGGCAGACTCAGTAGCCTCGGTTTTTCAGATGACTGCCTTGCCTGGTTCACCAATTACTTTGCAGACAGAGTTCAGTGTGTCAAATCGGAGGGCATGCTGTCCGGTCCTCTGGCAGTCTCTATGGGGGTGCCACAGCGTTCAATTCTCGGGCCGACTCTTTTCTCTGTGTATATCAATGATGTTGCTCTTGCTGCGGGCGATTCCCTGATCCACCTCTACGCAGACGACACCATTCTATACACTTTCGGCCAGTCATTGGACACTGTGCTATCTAACCTGGGGCGGCAGCGTAGCCTAGTGGTTAGAGCGTTGGACTATTAACCGGAAGGTTGCGAGGTCAAACCCCCGAGCTAACAAGGTACAAATCTGTTGTTCTGCCCCTGAACAGGCAGTTAACCCACTGTTCCCAGGCCGTCATTGAAAATAAGAAAGTGTTCTTAACTGACTTGCCTGGTTAAATAAAGGTAAAATAAAAATAATTTTAAAAAAAACTCCAATCGAGCTTCAATGCCATACAACACTCCGTCCGTGGCCTCCAACTGCTCTTAAACGCTAGTAAAACCAAATGCATGCTTTTCAACAGATCGCTGCCTGCACCCGCATGCCCGACTAGCATCACCACACTGGATGGTTCCAACCTTGAATATGTGGACACCTATAAGTACCTAGGTGTCTGGCTAGACTGCAAACTCTCCTTCCAGACCCATATCAAACATCTCCAATCGAAAATCAAATCAAGAGTCGGCTTTCTATTCCGCAACAAAGCCTCCTTCACTCACGCTGCCAAGCTTACCCTAGTAAAACTGACTATCCTACCGATCCTCGACTTCGGCGATGTCATCTACAAAATTGCTTCCAAAACTCTTCTCAGCAAACTGGATGCAGTTTATCACAGTGCCATCCGTTTTGTCACTAAAGCACCTTATACTACCCACCACTGCGACTTGTATGCTCTAGTCGGCTGGCCCTTGCTACATATTCGTCGCCAGACCCACTGGCTCCAGGTCATCTACAAGGCCATGATAGGCAAAGCTCTGCCTTATCTCAGTTCACTGGTCACGATGGCAACACCCATCCATAGCACGCGCTCCAGCAGGTGTATCTCACTGATCATCCCTAAAGCCAACACCTCATTCGGCCGCCTTTCGTTCCAGTACTCTGCTGCCTGTGACTGGAACGAATTGCAAAAATCGCTGAAGTTGGAGACTTTTATCTCCCTCACCAACTTCAAACATCAGCTATCTGAGCAGCTAACCGATCGCTGCAGCTGTACATAATCTATTGGTAAATAGCCCACCCATTTTCACCTACCTCATCCCCACAGTTTTTATTTATTTACTTTTCTGCTCTTTTGCACACCAATATCTCTACCTGTACATGATCATCTGATCATTTATCACTCCAGTGTTAATCTGCAATATTGTAATTATTCGCCTACCTCCTCATGCCTTTTGCACACATTGTATATAGACTCCCCTTTTTTCTCTGTGTTATTGACTTGTTAATTGTTTACTCCATGTGTAACTCTGTGTTGTCTGTTCACACTGCTATGCTTTATCTTGGCCAGGTCGCAGTTGCAAATGAGAACCTGTTCTCAACTAGCCTACCTGGTTAAATAAAGGTGAAATAAAAAAATAAAAAAATAAAAAAAATGTACTTTTACTTTACTACATTCCTATTGAAAATGATGTACTTTTTACTCCATTAATTTTCCCTCATACCCAGAAGTACATTTTAATAACTTTTAACAACTTTTTTTCCTGCCTCTCTGTCTCTCTCAAGTTCCATTTAAGGGCTTTATTGCCATCTGAACCTTTCTTGGAACATCATTATTTTAGTCTTACTGAGATTTACTGTCAGGGCCCAAGTCAGACAGAATCTGTGCAGAATATCTAGGTGCTGCTCTAGGCCCTCCTTTGTTGGGGAAAGAAGCACCAGACCATCACATTTGATTCTAGTAGGGTGAGGCCGGATGCTGCAGGCTGTTCTAGTGCCCTCGCCAATTCGTTGATATATATGTTGAAAGGGTGGGGCTTAAGCTGCATCCCTGTCTCAGCCCACAGCCATGTGCAAAGAAATGTGTCTGTTTTTTGCCAGTTTAACCACACACTTGTTGTTTGTTTACATGGATTTTATAATGTTGTGTGTTTTTCCCCAACACCACTTTCCATCAATTTATATAGCAGATCCTCATGCCAAATTGAGTTAAAAGCATTTTTTAAATCAACAAAGCATGAGAAGACTTTGCCTTTGTTTCGGATTGTTTGTCAATTAGGGTGTGAAGGGTGAATACGTGGTCTGTTGTACGGTAATTTCGGAAAAAGCCATTTTGAAATTTGTGTATTGTTTTCACTGAGGAAATGTATAAGTCTGCCGTTAATGATAATGCAGAGGATTTCCCCAAGGTTGCTGTTGACACATATCCCACAGTAATTATTGGGGTCAAATTTGTCTCCACTTTTGTTGATTGGGGTGATCAGTCCTTGGTTCCAAATATTGGGGAAGATGACATAGCCATGGATGATGTTAAAGAGTTTAAGTACAGCCAATTGGAATGTGTGCCTTTTTGAGTTAGAGGGTTTGTATTTTGTCCTGTAGATCATTCAAGGTAATTGGAGAATCCAGTGGGTTCTGGTAGTTTTTAATAGTTGATTTTAAGATGTGTATTTGATCATGTATATGTTTTTGCTATTTGTTCTTTGTTATAGGGCCAATAAGATTGGACCAGTGGTTTACCCATACATCTCCATTTTGGATAGATAACTCTTCGTGTTGTTTGTTACAGGGCCAATCAGATTGGACCAGTGGTTTACCCATACATCTCCATTTTGGATAGATAACTCTTCGTGTTGCTTGTTTAGTATTTTCCAATGTTCCCAGAAGTGGTTAGAGTCGAGGTTCATTACATTAAGCTGATTCCTGACGTGCTGTTCCTTCTTTTTCCGTAGTGTTTTCCGTCTGTATTGTTTTAGTGATTCACCGTAGTGAAGGCTCAGGTTTTCTGGCTCTTTATGTTTTTGGTTGGATAAGATTCTCAATTTCTTTCTTAGGTTTTTGCATTCTTCATCAAACAATTTGTCATTGTGATACATTTTCGTCAGTTTTGTATTTGAAATGTTTAGAATTCAAATAAAATCAAAGTTTATTTGTCACGTGTGCCGAATACAACAGCTGTAGACCTTAGTGAAATGCTTACTTACAGGCCTTAACCAACAGTGCAATTTTTAACTAAAACAATATATATATATATCAGGTGAACAACAGATAAGTAAAGAAATAAAAACAACAGTAAAAAAGACAGTGAAACATAACAGTAGCGATGCTAATATACAGTAGCGATGCTAATATACAGTAGCAATGCTATATACAGTAGCGATGCTATATACAGTAGCGATGCTATATACAGTAGCGATGCTATATACAGTAGCTATGCTATATACAGTAGCTATGCTATATACAGTAGCGAGGCTAATATACAGGCGCTGGTTAGTCAGGCTGATTGAGGTAGTATGTACATGCAAGTATGGTTAAAGTGACAATGCATATATGATAAACAGAGAGCAGCAGTAGCGTAAATGAGGGGGGGCACCGGTTAGTTAAACAGAGATTTGCAGCAGTGTAATAGAGCGGTTGGGGGAGGTCACATAATGCAAATAGTCATTTGATTGGTTACCTGTTCAGGAGTTTTATGTTCTGGGTGTAAAAACTGTTGAGAAGCCTTTTGGTCCTAGGCGTGGTGCTCTGGTACCGCTTGCCATGTTGTAGTAGAAAGAACAGGATATGACTGGGGCCGTTGACAATTTTTAGGGCCTTCCACCACCTGGTGTAGAGGTCCTGGATGGCAGGCAGCTTGGCCCCAGTGATGTATTGGGCCTTACGATGTGTTGCTACCTACCCGCACCAGGTGGGGGGCGGCCCGTCAGGAAGTCCAGGATCCAGTTGCAGAGGGAAGTGTTTAGTCCCAGGATCCTTAGCTTAGTGAAGAGCTTTGAGGGCACTATCGTGTTGACCGCTGAGCTGTAGTCAATGAATAGCATTCTCACATAGGTGTTCCTTTTGACCAGGTGGGAAAGGGCAGTGTGGAGTGCAATAGAGACTGCATCATCTGTGGATCTGTTGGGGCGGTATGCAAATTGGAGTGAGTCTGGTGTTTCTGGGATAATGGTGTTGATGTGAGCCATGACCAGCCTTTCAAAACAGTTCATGGCTACAGACGTGAGTGTTACGGGTCTGTAGTCATTTAGGCAGGTTGCATTAGTGTTCTTGGGCACAGGGACTATGGTGGTCTGCTGGAAACATGTTGGTATTATAGACTCAATCAGGGAGAGGTTGAAAATGTCAGTGAAGACAGCTGCCAGTTGGTCAGCTCATGCCCGGAGCACACGTCCTGGTAATCTGTCTGGCCCTGCGGCCTTGTGAATGTTGACCTGTTAAAGGTCTTACTCACATCGGCTGCAGAGAGCGTGATCACACAGTCATCCAGAACAGCTGATGCTCTCATGCATGCCTCTGATGCTTGCCTTGAAGCGAGCATAGAAGGGATTTAGCTCATCTGGTAGGATCGTGTCACGGGGAAGCTCGCTGCTGTGCTTCCCTTTGTAGTCTGTAATAGTTTGCAAGCCCTGCCACATAAGACCAGCATCAGCGGCTGTGTAGTATGATTCAATCTTAGTCCTGTATTGGCGCTTTGCCTGTTTGATGGTTCATCGGAGGGCGTAGCAGGACTTCTTATAAGCTTCCGGGTTAGAGGCCCACACCTTGGAAGCTGCAGCTCTATCCTTTAGCTTAGTGTGAATGTTGCCTGTAATCCATGGCTTCTGGTTGGGGTATGTACGTACAGTAAACTGTGGGGACGACGTCCTTGATGCACTAATTGATAAAGCCAGTGACTCAGGTGGTGTTCTCCTCAATGCCATCGGAAGAATCATTGAACCTGTTCCAGTCTGTGCTTCTTATAAACAGTCCTGAAGTTTTGCATCTGCTTCATCTGAACACTTTTTTTATAGACACTGGTGCTTCCTGTTTTAATTTTGGCTTGTTAGCAGGAATCAGGAGGAGAGAATTGTGGTCAGATTTGCCAAATGGAGGGCGAGGGAGAGCTTTGTACTCATCTCTGTGTGTGGAGTACAGGTTATGTAGAATTTTTTTTCCCTCTGGTTGCACATGTAACATGTTGATAGACATTAGGTAGAACTGATTTAAGTTTCCCTGCATTAAAGTCTCCGGCCACTAGGAGCGCCGCCACTGGGTGAGTGGTTTCCTGTTTGCTTATTTTCTTATACAGCTGACAGTGCGGTCTTAGTGCCAGCATCCGTCAGTGGTGGTAACAGCCACGAAAAGTGTAGATGAAAACTCTCTTAATAATTAGTGTCGTATGGAGTTTATCATAAGATACTCTACTTCAGGGGAGCAAAATCTAGAGACTTCCTTAGATTTCATGCACCAGCTGATGTTTACAAATATGCACAGACTATCTAGCCGGTGCAGCGTATATCCCGTTAGCTGAATATCCATGTCATCATTCCGTGAAACATAAGATGTTACAGTTTTTGATGTCACGTTGGTAGAATATTCGTGATCGTACCTCGTCTAATTTACTGTCCAATGATTGCATGTAACATTGTAGGTAAAGGCAGCTTTCCCACTCGCCTTCCTTAGGAAGCACCCCGCTCTGTGTCCTCTGTACCTGCGTTTCTTCCTCTTGCCAATAACTGGGATGTTTGCCTTGTCGGGTGTTTGTAATATGTCCTGTGCATCCTGCTTGTTGAAGAAAAAATCTCTGTCTAGTCCGAGGTGAGTGATCGCTGTCCTGATATCCAGAAGCTCTTTGTCTAATCCGGGGTGAGCGATCGCTGTCCTGATATCCAGAAGCTCTTTGTTTAATCCGAGGTGAGTGATCGCTGTCCTGATATCCAGAAGCTCTTTGTTTAATCCGAGGTGAGTGATCGCTGTCCTGATATCCAGAAGCTCTTTGTTTAATCCGAGGTGAGTGATCGCTGTCCTGATATCCAGAAGCTCTTTGTCTAATCCGAGGTGAGTGATCGCTGTCCTGATATCCAGAAGCTCTTTGTTTAATCCGAGGTGAGTGATTTCTGTCCTGATATCCAGAAGCTCTTTGTCTAATCCGAGGTGAGTGATCGCTGTCCTGATATCCAGAAGCTCTTTGTCTAATCCGAGGTGAGTGATCGCTGTCCTGATATCCAGAAGCTCTTTGTCTAATCCGAGGTGAGTGATCGCTGTCCTGATATCCAGAAGCTCTTTGTCTAATCCGAGGTGAGTGATCGCTGTCCTGATATCCAGAAGCTCTTTGTCTAATCCGAGGTGAGTGATCTCTGTCCTGATATCTAGAAGCTATTTTTTGCCGTATGAAACATTATGTACAAAATAAGTTACAAATAACGAAATGAAACACATAATAGCACAATTGGTTGGGCGCCGTAAAACTGCTGCCATTTCTTCAACCGCCATTTTACATTTGATAAGGAAGCTGAGAGGTCAAATACACTGTTTAGATTTTCTACTGCAAAGTTTACACATTCACTATTACAGTGGAACGTTATTTCCAGGAAGTTCTCTGAAAGGGATTGAATTTGTTGATGCCTATTTCTTAGTATTATCCAGTTCCTATCGTTATGATGTCTCATGATTGAATATTGCTATGTTCAGGTAGACTGTGATTTTGCTGTGCTAAATGGCATATATTATTATTATTATTATTATCTCATAGGAGTGTCAGTGGGCTGACTGTGAACACTCTGAGAGACTCTGTGTTGAGTTTGGTGATAAAGTACTCTACAGTACTACTGCCAAGAGATGAGCTATAGGTGTACCTACCATAGGAGTCCCCTCAAAGCCTACCATTGACTATGTACATACCCAGCGTGTGACAGAGCTGCAGGAGTTGTGACCTGTTTTTGTTTGTTAAGTTGTCATAGTTGTGCCTAGGGGGGCATATGTGGGAGGGAATGTTGTCACCTCGGGGCAGGTGTTTGTCCCCCTGTGTGCTGAGGTTGTAAGGTTCTTGTTCGGTTCTGGCATTTAGGTCTCCACAGACTAGTACATGTCCCTGGGCCTGGAAATGTTTCATTTCCCCCTCCAGGATGGAGATGCTGTCTTCATTAAAGTATTGGGATTCTAGTGGGGGATGTAGGTAGCTCTCTCTCTCGCCCTTTCTGTTCCTGCAGTAAGGTGAGTGATGGCTAGGGGGTGCTGTGTCGTTACAGAGAGGCAGTGTGACGCTAATGTTTTCCTGCCTCTCTCTCTCTCTCTCGCTCTCGCTCTCTCTGCCGGGGCTTGTCACATGGGGAGTCTTTTAAATGCTTTAGTCTCCTCAGCCAGTACAGAGCCAGACACTGACAGAGAGACACAAAAAGCTCACATCGTCCTGCTCACACATCAACCAACCTTTTAACCCTACAGCAACTTTCTGGATTGGAGAAACACACAGTGTCATTAATACAGAGGAACGAGGAACGAGGATAGCGAGAGTGCACGAGAGGAGAACGCAACATATTTAAAGTGAGTACCTGCTTTCATTGCTGTGTGGTTCTGCTGGGTCTGTCGGTGTGTTGGAGAGTTGACGGAGAAATATGAACGTCTGTCTTCTTCATAATCAGATGATTTGAATAGTTCAGGATGTATGGAAGGACAGTGGATTGCTGCTTGGATCATATGAAACTACTGTTTCTATGCTGTAGCTTTATCTGGGGCTTTCATTCAAACACATACTGATCCTCAGTAATCATCTATGGTCTCATTAATTCAAACACATGCTGACCCTCAGTGATCTATTGAATGTATTCAGATAAAAACAGTTGTGTTGCATCATGGACCTGCTATTAATGAAATGCACTTTGCTCAGCTGCCCACTCGTTCTAAAAAAAAAAAACAGTTCCCTCTCTCTCTCTGGCCACGCTGTTACAAAGTAGATGATTTGCAAAGGGAGAGAGAGAGGAGGGAGCCGGGGTGAGAGCGCTAGGAGAGAGAGAGAGGAGGGAGACAGGGTGAGAGCGCTAGGAGAGAGAGAGAAAGAAAGACAGGAATTAGGGAGAGAGTAGAGGGCATTGAAATAAGTGACACTGGACAGACAATTAGCTGAGGATTCCAATGTGTGGCACATGGCAGAGGTCAGGGGACAGGCTGACCCTTGTCAATTATCCAGCATGGAACCATTATCCTCCTCTGATTAATTAGTTTTAGTAGAAATCTCTTTGTCTCTTCCTCTGTTTTTGTATATCAGTTATTGTATATCTGGTGTTGTATACCAGTTACAGTATATCTGGTGTTGTATATCAGTTACTGTATATCTGGTGTTGTATATCAGTTACTGTATATCTGGTGTTGTATACCAGTTACAGTATATCTGGTGTTGTATATCAGTTACTGTATATCTGGTGTTGTATATCAGTTACTGTATATCTGGTGTTGTATATCAGTTACAGTATATCTGGTGTTGTATATCAGTTACTGTATATCTGGTGTTGTATATCAGTTACTGTATATCTGGTGTTGTATACCAGTTACAGTATATCTGGTGTTGTATATCAGTTACTGTATATCTGGTGTTGTATATCAGTTACTGTATATCTGGTGTTGTATACCAGTTACAGTATATCTGGTGTTGTATATCAGTTACAGTATATCTGGTGTTGTATATCAGTTACTGTATATCTGGTGTTGTATACCAGTTACAGTATATCTGGTGTTGTATATCAGTTACTGTATATCTGGTGTTGTATATCAGTTACTGTATATCTGGTGTTGTATATCAGTTACTGTATATCTGGTGTTGTATATCTGGTGTTGTATATCAGTTACTGTATATCTGGTGTTGTATATCAGTTACTGTATATCTGGTGTTGTATATCAGTTACTGTATATCTGGTGTTGTATATCTGGTGTTGTATATCAGTTATTGTATATCTGGTGTTGTATACCAGTTACAGTATATCTGGTGTTGTATATCAGTTACAGTATATCTGGTGTTGTATATCAGTTACTGTATATCTGGTGTTGTATATCAGTTACTGTATATCTGGTGTTGTATATCAGTTACTGTATATCTGGTGTTGTATATCAGTTACTGTATATCTGGTGTTGCATATCAGTTACTGTATATCTGGTGTTGTATATCTGGTGTTGTATACCAGTTACTGTATATCTGGTGTTGTATACCAGTTACTGTATATCTGGTGTTGTATATCTGGTGTTGCATATCAGTTACTGTATATCTGGTGTTGTATATCTGGTGTTGCATATCAGTTACTGTATATCTGGTGTTGTATATCTGGTGTTGCATATCAGTTACTGTATATCTGGTGTTGTATATCTGGTGTTGCATATCAGTTACTGTATATCTGGTGCTGCATATCAGTTACTGTATATTTGGTGTTGTATATCAGTTACTGTATATCTGGTGTTGTATATCAGTTACTGTATATCTGGTGTTGTATATCAGTTACTGTATATCTGGTCTTGTATATCAGTTACTGTATATCTGGTGTTGTATATCAGTTACTGTATATTTGGTGTTGTATATCAGTTACTGTATATCTGGTGTTGTATATCAGTTACTGTATATCTGGTGTAGTATATCAGTTACTGTATATCAGTTATTGTATATCTGGTGTTGATTATCAGCTACAGTATATCTGGTGTTGTATATCTGGTGTTACAAATCAGTTACTGTATATCAGTTACTGTATATCTGGTGTTGTATATCAGTTACTGTATATCTGCTGTTGTATATCTGGTCTTGTATATCAGTTACTGTATATCTGGTGTTGTATATCAGTTACTGTATATCTGGTGTTGTATATCTGGTCTTGTATATCAGTTACTGTATATCTGGTGTTGTATATCAGTTACTGTATATCTGGTGTCGCATATCAGTTACTGTATATCTGGTGTTGTATATCAGTTACTGTATATCTGGTGTTGTATATCAGTTACTGTATATCTGGTGTTGTATATCAGTTACTGTATATCTGGTGTTGTATACCAGTTACAGTATATCTGGTGTTGTATATCAGTTACAGTATATCTGGTGTTGTATATCAGTTACTGTATATCTGGTGTTGTATATCTGGTGTTGTATATCAGTTACTGTATATCTGGTGTTGTATATCAGTTACTGTATATCTGGTGTTGTATATCAGTTACTGTATATCTGGTGTTGAAAATCTGGTGTCACATTCTCTTATTTTATTGATATTTCATGGCTGGAAACTGGTCATTTCTGGACACGGAGCTGGTCATTGGTTAACCAATACCCCATACCCCCTAGTCTAGCCTCTCAGTCCCAGCTACATGTTACATACCCCCTACCCCTACCCTATACCCCATACACTCTACCCCATACCAATACCACTTCCCGTTAGCCCTACCCCCACCCCTACCCCATACTAACACAGTCTGATTGATGCCCCTCTGAGAGGAGAGAGAGAAAGGATACTAACAATCTGGGGTTGAGGGTCTGATTGATTCCCTCTGTGAGGATAGAGACAGAGGACACTAACACCGTCTGATTGATGCCCTCCGAGAGGAGAGAGGACAGATTACCTCAGTCTGATTGATTCCCTCTGTGAGGAGAGAGAGAGGACACTAACACCGTCTGATTGATGCCCTCCGAGAGGAGAGAGGACAGATTACCTCAGTCTGATTGATTCCCTCTGTGAGGAGAGAGAGAGGACACTAACACCGTCTGATTGATGCCCTCCGAGAGGAGAGAGGACAGATTACCTCAGTCTGATTGATTCCCTCTGTGAGGAGAGAGAGAGGACACTAACACAGTTTGATTGATGCCCTCTGAGAGGAGAGAGAGAGGACACTAACACCGTCTGATTGATGCCCTCCGAGAGGAGAGAGGACAGATTACCTCAGTCTGATTGATGCCTTCTGAGAGGAGAGAGAGAGGGCACTAACACAGTCTGAATAATGCCCTCTGAGAGGAGAGAGAGAGGACACTAACTCAGTGTGATTGATGCCCTCTGAGAGGAGAGAGAGGGCACTAACACAGTCTGATTGATGCCCTCTGAGAGGAGAGAGAGGACACTAACACAGTCTGATTGATGCCCTCTGAGAGGAGAGAGAGGACACTAACACAGTCTGGTTGATGCCCTCTGAGAGGAGAGAGGACACTAACACAGTCTGATTGATGCCCTCTGAGAGGAGAGAGAGAGGACACTAACACAGTCTGATTGATGCCCTCTGAGAGGAGAGAGAGGGCACTAACACAGTCTGATTGATGCCCTCTGAGAGGAGAGAGAGAGGACACTAACACAGTCTGATTGATGCCCTCCGAGAGGAGAGAGGACAGATTACCTCAGTCTGATTGATTCTCTCTGTGAGGAGAGAGAGAGGACACTAACACAGTTTGATTGATGCCCTCTGAGAGGAGAGAGAGAGGACACTAACACCGACAGATTGATGCCCTCCGAGAGGAGAGAGGACAGATTACCTCAGTCTGATTGATGCCTTCTGAGAGGAGAGAGAGAGGGCACTAACACAGTCTGAATAATGCCCTCTGAGAGGAGAGAGAGAGGACACTAACTCAGTGTGATTGATGCCCTCTGAGAGGAGAGAGAGGGCACTAACACAGTCTGATTGATGCCCTCTGAGAGGAGAGAGAGGACACTAACACAGTCTGATTGATGCCCTCTGAGAGGAGAGAGAGGGCACTAACACAGTCTGATTGATGCCCTCTGAGAGGAGAGAGAGGGCACTAACACAGTCTGATTGATGCCCTCTGAGAGGAGAGAGGACACTAACACAGTCTGATTGATGCCCTCTGAGAGGAGAGAGAGGACACTAACACAGTCTGATTGATGCCCTCTGAGAGGAGAGAGAGGGCACTAACACAGTCTGATTGATGCCCTCTGAGAGGAGAGAGAGGGCACTAACACAGTCTGATTGATGCCCTCTGAGAGGAGAGAGGACACTAACACAGTCTGATTGATGCCCTCTGAGAGGAGAGAGAGGGCACTAACACAGTCTGATTGATGCCCTCTGAGAGGAGAGAGAGGACACTAACACAGTCTGATTGATGCCCTCTGAGAGGAGAGAGAGGACACTAACACAGTCTGGTTGATGCCCTCTGAGAGGAGAGAGGACACTAACACAGTCTGATTGATGCCCTCTGAGAGGAGAGAGAGAGGACACTAACACAGTCTGATTGATGCCCTCTGAGAGGAGAGAGAGGGCACTAACACAGTCTGATTGATGCCCTCTGAGAGGAGAGAGAGAGGACACTAACGCAGTCTGATTGATGCCCTCTGAGAGGAGAGAGGGAGGGCACTAACACAGTCTGATTGATGCCCTCTGAGAGGAGAGAGAGGACACTAACACAGTCTGATTGATGCCCTCTGAGAGGAGAGAGAGGACACTAACACAGTCTGATTGATGCCCTCTGAGAGGAGAGAGGACACTAACACAGTGTGATTGATGCCCTCTGAGAGGAGAGAGAGAGGACACTAACACAGTCTGATTGATGCCCTCTGAGAGGAGAGAGAGAGGACACTAACACAGTCTGATTGATGCCCTCTGAGAGGAGAGAGAGGGCACTAACACCGTCTGATTGATGCCCTCTGAGAGGAGAGAGGGAGGGCACTAACACAGTCTGATTGATGCCCTCTGAGAGGAGAGAGGACACTAACACCGTCTGATTGATGCCCTCTGAGAGGAGAGAGAGGACACTAACACAGTCTGATTGATGCCCTCTGAGAGGAGAGAGAGGACACTAACACAGTCTGATTGATGCCCTCTGAGAGGAGAGAGAGGGCACTAACACAGTCTGATTGATGCCCTCTGAGAGGAGAGAGAGGACACTAACACAGTCTGATTGATGCCCTCTGAGAGGAGAGAGAGGACACTAACACAGTCTGATTGATGCCCTCTGAGAGGAGAGAGAGAGGACACTAACACAGTCTGATTGATGCCCTCTGAGAGGAGAGAGAGTGCACTAACATCGTCTGATGGAGCTGCTTTAGACCTGGTTTGCCCTATTCCCTACATAGTGCACCATTATTCACCAGAGCCCTACCAAAGCCGACAGATTACTAAATAGCGACTAGGGTTTGATTAAACTCCTCTCTCATTTTTCTTCACTACTGGTGTGATTGAAGCCTAGGGGTCTAATTTATTCACATTGTCTAGAAACTATTCTAAAATACTACTTAGGATCTGCAATTTGAATGTTGGTATTCATAAATAAGTGAAATGTATCCAGGCTGTATAACATCTGGCGGTGATTGGGAGTCACATAGGGCGGCGCACATTTGGCATTTCATTTCCTAGGTTTGGCCGGTGGAAGCTGTCATTGTAAATAAGAATTTGTTCTAAACTGACTTGCCTACTAAAATAAATGTTAAATAAAAAGATCATGTGAGCATGATACACACGCAGGAAGGACATAACCATTGATATATAGCAACTGTTCTTAGCCTCAGTGCTCAGTCAAAATCTCAGTCAAAATCTCAAATCATCCCAAAATAAAACTGGCAAACTAGGTTTTTTTCAACGACTGAAACAAAGGTGCTACTATCAGATATTGATTAGAGATGCTACTATCAGATATTGATTAGAGATGCTACTATCAGATATTGATTAGAGATGCTACTATCAGATATTGATTAGAGATGCTACTATCAGATATTGATTAGAGATGCTACTATCAGATATTGATTAGAGGTGCTACTATCAGATATTGATTAGAGATGCTACTATCAGATATTGATTAGAGATGCTACTATCAGATATTGATTAGAGATGCTACTATCAGATATTGATTAGAGGTGCTACTATCAGATATTGATTAGAGATGCTACTATCAGATATTGATTGGAGATGCTACCTCCCACCTCCCAACTAAGATGTGATTGGAGCCCAGGTCTTTGTCTAACATGTGATTGGAGCTCAGATCTTTTTCGAAGATGTGATTGGAGCCCAGGTATTTTTCAAGGATGTGATAGGAGCGCATACGGGTATGGAGGGGTGCGGGTACAGCGGAGGTAAGCCCAGGCACTGGCTGATGATAAGAGAGGTTGTATCTCTGGACATGCTGGTTATAATGGGTGAGGTTACCGCATGTGTGGGAGGTGGGACAAAGGAGGTATCAGAGGTGTGAGGAGTGGAACTAGGGGCTCCATTGTAAACTAAAACAATGATATCAAACCTGATCAACAGCATACAAGGCATATTGATATTTGAGAGAGACATACAGCGAGGCATAAAGTAATCACAGGTCTTGATTGGGAGAGCTAGCTAAAACAACAGCTAGTCAGCTAAAACAACAGCTAGTCAGCTAACACAACAACAGCAGGTAAAATGGCGATGACTAGGCAGAGCAGGTCGGATTAACTACACACAGAGCCTGAGTTCGCGGCTGGGGCCGACAGATAAAAAATGGACAGTCCAGCAGGCATCAGCTATGTAGTCAAGTGATCATAGCGTCCAGGGGGCAGCAATAGATGGAACAGGGAAGCCGCCACTACACTATCACGCAGAGGACACGGCGTTTAAAGTTAGTAGCCCGGGGGTGGTAGGGGGGTCTGCTCAGACGGAGGCCGGTTGAAGGCACAGCGGATGGAGTATTCGTCGGCAGACCAGTCGTGGTGGTGCGGCGGGGGGCCATGTCGACAGAGAAGCCAAGCCAGATGGCAAAAGAGGTATTGTATAATTTAGTTTGCTAGCAGGGAGATGTGCCTGTCTCAACGCTAACTGGTGCTAGCTTCGTGGCAGTGGCGTTAGCCAAGGTCCAGAGTTTACAGCAAGGATCCGGTGGAGTATTGAGCTCTAGGCGTGTATGAGTGGGGTTCGGGTGAACAGCTGAGTAGGCCGGGAGGTGGGCCTCAGGGATAGTTTCGGTACTGGGTGCAAGCTAGCTGTGAAGATCAGAAGTAGTAATCCAGGGATTACGGCAGGAATCCGGCATTGTTGTGGAGAGACAGTTCGATACTGGTAGACTGGCGAGTATTATCCAGGCTAAAAACGGGGCTAGCAGTGCAGAAGGTAAAAGCCGCTAGCAGTGGCTAACAATGACTAAACAGCTTGTAGCTAATTAGCCGGTTAGCTTCTGGAGGTTCTTGAATGTATTCTAAAATTAAAAAGAATAGCGATTCCGTATCACATTGGGTGAGGCAGGTTACCGGAAGGTATAATCAAATTAAAAATTGAAATGAAAATAAATATGGGTCCAGTGAGTGGTTGGGCTGGCTGGGAACACGGCGATTCAGACAGTTAGGCCGGGGCTAAACAAGCTAGCAGTTAGCAGGCCGTGTTAGCAAGCAAGCAAATAGCAGGGGCTAGAAAGTTAGCCTTTGAGGTACGTCGCGATGGGGTTAAGTCTGTTTTTGCCTCTTCATGCGGTGACGTCGATAGACCGGTCGTGGAATTAGTAGGGTTCCAAGTAGCTCTAGGTAGCTAGCAGGCCTAGCTGGTTAGCATAATGGGCCTTCAGCGGGTGTCGCGCCTGAGGGGCCTGTTGGAGTCCTCGGGCAGATTATGTCTGTATTCCAGTCGTAGGGGATCTGCGGGGTTCCATGCCCCGTGCCAGCTGTAGAAGGGGTCCGGATATTGTAGCCCAGGAGTATGCTTCGGTGGTAGCACAGGAGCTCTGGCTGGGCTAGCTTCAAGCTAAGTGGATGGAAACGCTAGCCAGGAGTAGTCATCTGGGGTTGTGGTTAGCTAGTTGTGAAGATCCAGATGAAAATGGAATCGAGATCGAGATCATGTTTGTTGCAGCTCGTTCCAGTCGCTAGCTGCAGCGAACTAAAGAGAGGAGCGATCCAGGGATGTGTGTGCTTTGGGGACCTTTAACAGAATGTGACTGGCAGAATGGGTGTTGTATGTGGAGCATGAGGGGTGCAGTAGTTATCTCAGATAGCGGGAGTGAGTTCTAAGAGTGTTATATAAATAAGCATCAACCAGCGGGCCTTGCGACGGGTATACAGAGATGACCAGTTTACAGAGGAGTATAGAGTGTAGTGATGTGTCCAATAAGGAGCATTGGTGGCAAATCTGATGACTGAATGGTAAAGAACATCTAGCCGCTCAAGAGCACCCTTAGCTGCTGATCTATAAATGATGTCTCTGTAATCTAGCATGGGTAGGATGGTCATCTGAGTCAGGGTTAGTTCGGCAGCTGAGGTGAAAGAGGAGCGATTACGATACAGGAAACCAGGTCTAGATTTAACTTTAGCCTGCAGCTTTGAAATGTGTTGAGAGAAGGACAGTGCACCATCTAGCCATACTCCCAAGTACTTGTATGAGGTCACTACCTCAAGCTCTAAACCCTCAGAGGAAGTAATCACAAGTGTGGGGAGAGGGGCATTCTTCTTACCAAACCACATGACCTTTGTTTTGGAGGTGTTCAGAACAAGGTTAAGGGCAGAGAAAGCTTGTTGGACACTAAGAAAGATTTGTCGTAGAGTGTTTAACACAAAATCTGGGGAGGGACCAGATGAGTATAAGACTGTATCATCTGCAAATAAATGGGTGAGAGAGGTTACTACTGACTGAGCTATGTTGTTGATGTAAATTGAGAAGAGCGTGGGGCCTAGGGTTGAGCCTTGGAGTACTCCCTTGGTGAAAGTCAGTGGCTGAGACAGCAGATTTTTGCACTCTTTGAGAGAGGTCGTTAACAAACCAGGCCAAAGACTCCTCAGAGACACCAATACTCCTTAGCCGGTCCACAAGATTGGAATTGTCTACCTAATCAAAAGCTTTTGCCAAGTCAAAAAAATAGCAGCACACTATTGCTAGGAATCAAGGGCAATGTTGACATCATTGAGGACCTTTAAGGTTGCAGTGACACATCCATAACCTGAGTGGAAAGCAGATTGCATACCACAGAGAATACTATCGACATCAAGAAAGACAGTTAGTTGATTATTGACAAGTTTTTCCAACACTTTTGATAAACAGGGCGAAATAGAAATAGGCCTGTAACAATTAGGATCAGCTTGATCCTCCACTTTAACCCTCCTGTTGTGTTCGTTCCATGTTCATTAATTATGTGTCCCCGGTCAAAATGACGACCCCGTTATATAGTTGATTATAAATCCATAATAATCCATATATTTAATCAACTTAAGTTCTTGCGAATATTACACGTGCTATTTATGGCACGTAGGCCTCATTGTCCTGAGCTCATACAATTTTGAGTATGGATTATTTTTCAGATGAAACACATTATTTATCACAGTCTACTTTGTGTCAAAGTTTAACAAGGACTCTCTCCTCCTCACCAGTGTCATGATCAAAGATATGAGCCAAGAGCCTCACATACAGTATATCATTTGGTCATTGTGCTGCCACAGAATGAATTGTGAGCAAGGCCTCAGAAAAGATTTATATACCAGAGCTGCGAGAAAAGTAATATATATTACTGAGACAATGTTTGTGAGAATGCCAACAGGTGTGCTTACCGTGGGGGAAAGATTCTATTGGGGAAAGAAAGGTTCCCATGGGGGTTGCCATGGAGGTTGCCATGGAAGGCAAGGAGCCAAGAAGGGGAGTGAGGTGTGTGTGTGTGTGTGTGTGTGTGTGTGTGTGTGTGTGTGTGTGTGTGTGTGTGTGTGTGTGTGTGTGTGTGTGTGTGTGTGTGTGTGTGTGTGTGTGTGTGTGTGTGTGTGTGTGTGTGTGTGTGTGTGTGTGTGTGTGTGTGTGTTCAAACACACATGCATGTGGGGGTCTGGGAGAGGAAGTGTGTCCATCTGATGAATGGACATACTGTCACACCCTTACCTTAGAGAGACGTTTTATTTCTCTATTTGATTAGGTCAGGGTGTGATGTGGGGTGGGCATTCTATGTTTTGTTTTCTATGTTTCTTTATTTCTATGTTTTGGCTGGGTATGGTTGTCAATCAGGGACAGCTGTCTATTATGTCTCTGATTGGGAATCATACTTAGGCAGCCCTTTTTCCCTCCTTTCAGTGTGGGTTGACTTGTGTTAGTGGCACTTAGCCCTGTAAGCTACACGGTTGTTTCTTTGTTTGTTGTTTTTTTGGCGTAAATCCATAATAAAGGAAAATGTATGCTCACCACGCTGCACTTTGGTCCACTTCTTTTGACGGCCGTGACACGTGACTCAATTGTAAACACTAATATGACAATCAGATTTAATGAACTACATTTTTTCAGAGAAAAAACTTGTAAATCGGTCCAATTTGACCAGAACACAGGAGGAGGGTTAAATAAAGGACAAACTGTGGCTGCCTTCCAAGCAATGGGAACCTCCCCAGAAAGGAGAGACATGCTTGGTGATGATAGGAGCAGCAACCTTAAAGAAGAAAGGGTCTAAACCATCTGACCCAGATGTTTTGTTTTGGGTGAAGTTTAAGGAGCTCCTTTAGCACCTCAGACTCAGTGACTGCCTGCAGGGAGAAACTTTGTAGCGGGTCAGGGGGAAAAGAGGGAGAAGCATCGGGGATAGTCGCATTAGAAGGGTGAGAGATGAGGAAATGTTGGACGGGCAAGGAGGCATGGTTGAGTCAAATAGGAATCCTGACTTAATGAAGTGGTGATTAAAGAGCTCAGCCATGTGTCAGTAACAACCACATCATCAACATTAATGGACATGGGCAGCTGTGAGGAGGAGGGTTTATTCTCCAGGTCGTTAACCGTTTTCCAGAACTTCTTGGGGTTAGACCCACAGAGAGAGAACTGCTCCTTAAAGTAACTAACTTTGGCCTTCCGGATAGCCTGAGTTCACTTATTTCTCATTTGCCTTATTGAGAGCCAGTCAGCATAAGTATGCGTGTGCCGAGCCTTTCGCCAAATGCACTTCTTGAGGTTGAGTAACTCTCTAAGATCACGGTCGAACCAGGGGCTGAACCTGTTATTAGTTCTCATTTTCTGTATGGGGGCGTGTTTGTTAACAATCCCACTGAAAATATAAAAAAAATAAGTTCCAAGAGTTTTCGACAGAGGGGATCAAGCTACTTCTGTCCCGATTTACAGAGGCCAGTTCATGAAGGAAGGCTTGCTCATTAAATTTTTTTAGCATGCGTCTATGACAAATCAGGACAAGTTGTTTCACTGAGCAGCCATTACAAACACAGTCTGTAAAACAGTGATCACTAAGGTCATTACAGAAAACACCAGCATGGTACCTACCAATTACTTTGCAGACAGAGTTCAGTGTGTCAAATCGGAGGGCATGTTGTCCGGTCCTCTGGCAGTCTCTATGGGGGTGCCACAGGGTCCAATTCTCGGGCAGACTCTTTTCTCTGTATATATCAATGATGTTTCTCTTGCTGCGGGCGATTCCCTGATCCACCTCTACGCAGACGACACCATTCTATACACTTTCGGCCCGTCATTGGACACTGT
Organism: Oncorhynchus gorbuscha; assembly: GCF_021184085.1. Lineage (NCBI taxonomy): Eukaryota > Metazoa > Chordata > Actinopteri > Salmoniformes > Salmonidae > Oncorhynchus > Oncorhynchus gorbuscha. Next base: position 86,763,019 of record NC_060183.1, on the reverse strand, counting down.
GCTATCTAACCTCCAATCGAGCTTCAATGCCATACAACACTCCTTCCGTGGCCTCCAACTGCTCTTAAACGCTAGTAAAACCAAATGCATGCTTTTCAACCGATCGCTGCCTGCACCCGCATGCCCGACTAGCATCACCACACTGGATGGTTCCGACCTTGAATATGTGGACACCTATAAGTACCTAGGTGTCTGGCTAGACTGCAAACTCTCCTTCCAGACCCATATCAAACATCTCCAATCGAAAATCAAATCAAGAGTCGGCTTTCTATTCCGCAACAAAGCCTCCTTCACTCACGCTGCCAAGCTTACCCTAGTAAAACTGACTATCCTACCGATCCTCGACTTCGGCGATGTCATCTACAAAATTGCTTCCAACACTCTTCTCAGCAAACTGGATGCAGTTTATCACAGTGCCATCCGTTTTGTCACTAAAGCACCTTATACTACCCACCACTGCGACTTGTATGCTCTAGTCGGCTGGCCCTCGCTACATATTCGTCGCCCATCCCACTGGCTCATATTCGTCGCCAGACCCACTGGCTCCAGGTCATCTACAAGGCCATGCTAGGCAAAGCTCCGCCTTATCTCAGCTCACTGGTCACGATGGCAGTACCCATCCGTAGCACGCGCTCCAGCAGGTGTATCTCATTGATCATCCCTAAAGCCAACACCTAATTCGGCCGCCTTTTGTTCCAGTACTCTGCTGCCTGTGACTGGAACGAATTGCAAAAATCGCTGAAGTTGGAGACTTTTATCTCCCTCAACTTCAAACATCAGCTATCTGAGCAGCTAACCGATCGCTGAAGCTGTACATAATCTATTGGTAAATAGCCCACCCATTTTCACCTACCTCATCCCCACAGTTTTTATTTATTTACTTTTCTGCTCTTTTGCACACCAATATCTCTACCTGTACATGATCATCTGATCATTTATCACTCCAGTGTTAATCTGCAATATTGTAATTATTCGCCTACCTCCTCATGCCTTTTGCACACATTGTATATAGACTCCCCTTTTTTCTCTGTGTTATTGACTTGTTAATTGTTTACTCCATGTGTAACTCTGTGTTGTCTGTTCACACTGCTATGCTTTATCTTGGCCAGGTCGCAGTTGCAAATGAGAACCTGTTCTCAACTAGCCTACCTGGTTAAATAAAGGTGAAATAAATAAAAAATAAATAAAAATCAGGATTATTTGTGAGGATAACATTGAGGAGAGTAGCCTTTTCTGGGTGTTTGGAGTCAAACCTTGTGGGATTGGTGATAATCTGAGAAATATTCCCATTGCTTTAGGGCTTGGTCAGGTGGTTTAAGCATGTCCCAGTTTAGGTCAAATCAAATCAAATTGTATTTGTCAAATACACATGGTTAGCAGATGTTAATGTGAGTGTAGCGAAATGCTTGTGCTTCTAGTTCCGACTATGCAGCAATATCTAACAAGTAATCTAACCTAACAATTTCACAACAACTACCAACAACTACCAACAAAGTGTAAAGGAATGAATATGAATTTGTCGATAAAAATACAGTATATGAATGGGTGATGGCCGAACGGCATAAGCAAGATGCAGTAGATGGTATAGAGTACCTTATATACATATGAAATGAGTAATGTAGGGTATGTAAACATTATTAAAGTGGCATTGTTTAAAGTGACTAGTGATGCATTTATTACATCCAATTTTTTATTATTAAAGTGGCTAGAGATTGAGTCAGCATGTTGGCAGCAGCCACTCAATGTTAGTGATGGCTGTTTAACAGTCTGATGGCCTTGAGATAGAAGCTGTTTTTCAGTCTCTCGGTCCCAGCTTTGATGCACCTGTACTGACCTCGCCTTCTGGATGATAGCAGGGTGAACAGGCAGTGGCTCGGGTGGTTGTTGTCCTTGATGATCTTCCTTGATGACCTTTCTTATGACCTTATCTTTATGGCCTTCCTGTGACATCGGGTGGTGTTGGTGTCCTGGAGGGCAGGTATCGATTATCGTTTTATAATGATTTGTCATGAAGTATTCAGACCTCTTGACTACAGGCTCTAAACGTTCTGACCTTAGTTCTTTTGTTATGTCTTTGTTTTAGTATGGTCAAGGCGTGAGTTGGGTGGGTTGTCTATGTTCGCTTTTCTATGATTTGGTATTTCTGTGTTTGGCCTGGTATGGTTCTCAATCAGAGGCAGCTGTCAATCGTTGTCCCTGATTGAGAACCATAATTAGGCAGCCTGTTTTCACCCTTGAGTTGTGGGTTTTTCTGTTGAGTGTTTGTATTTGCACCAGACAGAACGGTTTCGGTTCCGTTCGTTCACTATTTTTATTCAGTGTTCATTTACTTTATTGAAAAGATGGACACTTACCATGCTGCGCATTGGTCCTCACCTTCTTCCACCACCAACGGCCGTTACACCAACAGTGCAATTAAAAAAATGTATATATATATTAGGTGAACAGTAGGTAAGTAAATAAATAAAAACAACAGTAAAAAGACAGTGAAAAATAACAGTAGCGAGGCTATAAAAATAGCGAGGCCCATAAAACCCTATAATGCTAAAAATACCCCAAAGTGCGAACGCATTTTTAGAAATCCCCAACTTATTTACATAAGTATTCAGTCCCTTTGCCATGAGAATCAAAATTGAGCTCAGGTCCAACCTGTTTCCATTGATCATCCTTGAGATGTTTCGACAACTTGATTGGAGTCCATTGTGGTAAATTCAATTGATTGGACATGATTTGGAAAGGAACAAACCTGTCTATATAAGGTCCCACAGTTGACAATGCATATCAGAGCTAAAATGAAGTCATGAAGTCGAAGGAATTGTCCGTAGCGCTCAGAGACAGGATTGAGTTGAGGCAAAGATCTGGGAATGGCACATTTCTACAGCCTTCAGGGTCCCCAAGAACACAGAGGCCTCCATTAGTCTTAAATGGAAGAAGTTTGGAACCACCAAGACTTTTGCTAGAGCTGACTGCACAGCCAAACTGAGCAATCGGGGGAGAATATCCTTATTCAGGGAGGTGCCCAAGAAGCCAATGGTCACTCTGATCGAGCTACAGAGTTCCTTCGTGGAAATGGGAGAACCTTACAAATGGACAATCAAGCCTTCATGTTAAATTGGCCAGACGGAAGCCACTCCTCAAAAAAAAGACAATTTACTGCTCGTATGGAGTTTTCCAAAAGGCACCTAAATTCTCTGACCACGAGAAACAAGATTCTCTGGTCTGATGACACCAAGATTGAACTCTTTGGCCTGAATTCCAAGCATCACATCTGGAGTAAATCTGGCACCATCCCTACTATGAAGCATGGTGGTGGCAGCATCATGCTTCAGGGATGTTTATCAGCAACAGGGACTGGGAGACTAGTCATGATCAAGGGAAAGAGGAATGAAGCAAAGTACAGAGTGATTCTTGATTAAAAACCTGCCCCAGAGCGCACAGGACCTCAGACTGGGGTGAAGGTTCACCTTCCAACAGGACAATGACCCTAAGCACACAGCCAAGACAACGCAGCAGTAGCTTCGAAAACAAGTCTCTGAATGTCCGGACTTGAACCTGATCGAACATCTCTGGAGAGACCTGAAAATAGCAGTGCAACGATGCTCCCCATCTAACCTGACAGAGTTTGAGAGGCTCTGCCGAGAAGAATGGGATATACCCCACTAAATAGAGGTGTGTCAAGCTTGTAGCATTATACCCAAGAAGACTCACAGCTCTAATCACTGCCAAAGGTGCTTCAACAAAGAACTAAGTAAACGGTCTGAATACTGATGTAAATGTTGTATTTTTCCAAGGAAAGCGCATCCCCGCAGCATCATGCTGTGAGGATGTTTTAGTCGGCAGGGAAACTGGTCAGAATTGAAGGAATGATGGATGGTGCTAAATACAGGGAAATCCTTGAGGGAAACCTGTTTCAGTCTTCCAGAGTTTTGAGACTGGGACGGAGGTTCACCTTCCAGCAGGACAATGGCCCTAAGCATACTGCTAAAGCAACACTCGAGTGGGTTAAGTTAAGTGGTTTAAGGGGAAACATTTAAATGTCTTGGAATGGCCTAGTCAAAGCCCAGACCTCAATCCAATTGAGAATCTGTGGTATGACTTAAAGATTGCTGTACACCAGCGGAACTCATCCAACTTGAAGGAGCTGGAGCAGTTTTGCCTTGAAGAATGGGAAGAAAATCCCAGTAGCTAGATGTGGCACGCTTATAGAGACAGACCCCAAGAGACTTGTAGCTGTAATTGCTGCAAAAGGTGGATCTACAAAGTGTTAGCTGCAAAAAAAAACTCCAGACAAGATTCAATGCCATACAACACTCCTTCCGTGGCCTCCAACTGCTCTTAAATGCAAGTAAAACTAAATGCAAGCTCTTTAACAGATCGCTGCCCTCACCCACCCACCCGTCTAGCATTACTACTCTGACCTAGAATATGTGGACAACTACAAATACCTAGGTGTCTGGTGAGATTGTAAACTCTCCTTCCAGACTCACATTAAGCATCTCCAATCCCAAATTAAATCTAGAATCTGCTTCCTATTTTGCAACAAAGCATCCTTCACTCATGCTGCCAAACATACCCTTGTAAAACTGACTATCCTACCGATCCTTGACTTCGGCGATGTCCTTTACAAAATAACCTCCAACACTCTACTCAGCAAATTGGATATGGTCTATCACAGTGCCATTAGTTTTGTCACCAAAGCCCCATATACTACCCATCACTGCGACTAGTATGCTCTCGTTGGCTGGCCCTCGCTTCATATTCGTTGCCCATCCCACTGGCTCCAGGTAATCTATAAGTCTATGCTAGGTAAAGCCCCGCCTTATCTCAGCTCACTGGTCACAATAGCAACACCCACCCATAGCACGCGCCCCAGCAGGTATATCTCACTGGTCACCCCCAAAGCCAACTCCTCTTTGGCCGCCTCTCCTTCCAGGTCTCTGTTGCCAGTGACTGGAATGAACTGCAAAAATCACTGAAGCTGGAGACTCACATCTCCCTCACTAGCTTTAAGCACCAGCTGCCAGAGCAGCTCACAGATCACTGCACCTGTCTGTACTGCACCTGTACATAGCTCCATCTGTAAATGGCACATTCATCTTCTGCACATCTATCACTCCAGTGTTTAGTAGCTAAATTGTAATTATTTATATGGCCTATTAATTGCCTTGCCTCCCTAATCTTACTACATTTTCACACACTGTATATATATTTTTATATTGTGTTATTGACTGTATGTTTGTTTATTCCATGTGTAACTCTGTGTTGTTTGTGTCGAACTGCTTTGCTTTATCTTGGCCAGGTCGCAGTTGTAAATGACAACTTGTTCTCAACTAGCCTACCTGGTTTTAAATAAAGGTGACATAAAAAAATTCAGCAATTGACTTTGGGGGGGTGAATAGTTATGCACGCTTAAGTTATCTGTTTTTTGGTCTTATTTCTTGTTTGTTTCACAATTATTAGCAATTATAGTAACAGACCTCTACATAGTAACACATCTCTACATAACACGAGACCTCTACATAGTAACAAATCTCTACATAACAACAGACCTCTACATAGTAACAGACCTCTACATAACAACAGATCTCTACATAACAACAGACCTCTACATAGTAACAGACCTCTACATAACAACAGACCTCTACATAACAACAGACCTCTACGTAACAACATACCTCTACATAACAACAGACCTTTACATAGTAACAGACCTCTACATACCAACAGACCTCTACATAACAACAGACCTCTACATAGTAACAGACCTCTACATAGTAACAGACCTCTACATAACAACAGACCTCTACATAACAACAGACCTCTACATAACAACAGTCCTCTACATAACAACAGACCTCTACATAGTAACAGACCTCTACATAGTAACAGACCTCTACATAACAACAGACCTCTACATAACAACAGACCTCTACATAACAACATACCTCTACATAACAACAGACCTCTACATAACAACAGATCTCTACATAACAACAGATCTCTACATAACAACAGACCTCTACATAACAACAGACCTCTACATAGTAACAGACCTCTACATAACAACAGACCTCTACATAACAACAGATCTCTACATAGTAACAGACCTCTACATATGCAGCCAGTTGTTTCTGTCAAATCGGGGAATTTATGGAAATATCTTTTACAGTGTCGTAATTTGTTTATGATGGTAAAATCTATCATTCAAGTCTTCAGGTATTATATTGATTGTTATTTATTATAAAAACATGTTTAATTTAATATTTAAAACATACACTATACTTGCAGTGAAGCCGCTCAACAACTACAACACATTAGTTATCTAACAGCCTACTATCTAGAGCGACACACAGATGCAACAAGGGTCAACGCCCTGCTCAAGGGCACGTCGACAGATCTCCCAGCAGCCCTCCAGGACCCCCCCCCCACAGTTCCCCAAGAGCTGCCCCTCAACCTTTCAAGACCAGGGTCCCGCCCCCCCCTGAGAAAAATAAATAAATACAATAATTCCAAGACCCTCCCCATGCACCAACAACCAAAAAAATAAACACGAGAAAAAAAGAGAAAGACAAAGGAAAATAAGAAAACAACAATGCAACAAAAAAAGACATCAAGGAAAATAAAAATCATAACGGCAAGGCCAACTGAATATGTTTTATAATAGCAAGGCCAACTGAATATGTTTATAACAGCAAGGCCAACTGAATATGTTTTATAATAGCAAGGCCAACTGACTATGTTTATAACAGCAAGGCCAACTGAATATGTTTATAATAGCAAGGCCAACTGAATATGTTAATAACAGCAATGCCAACTGAATATGTTTATAATAGCAAGGCCAACTGAATATGTTTATAACAGCAAGGCCAACTGAATATGTTTATAACAGCAAGGCCAACTGAATATGTTAATAACAGCAAGGCCAACTGAATATGTTTATAATAGCAAGGCCAAATGAATATGTTTATAACAGCAAGGCCAACTGAATATGTTTATAACAGCAAGGCCAACTGAATATGTTTATAACAGCAAGGCCAACTGAATATGTTTATAACAGCAAGGCCAACTGAATATGTTTATAACAGCAAGGCCAACTGAAGATGTTTATAACAGCAAGGCCAACTGAATATGTTTATAACAGCAAGGCCAACTGAATATGTTTATAACAGCAAGGCCAACTGAATATGTTTATAACAGCAAGGCCAACTGAATATGTTTATAACAGCAAGGCCAACTGAATATGTTTATAACAGCAAGGCCAACTGAATATGTTTATAACAGCAAGGCCAACTGAATATGTTTATAATAGCAAGGCCAACTGAATATGTTTGTGTGCATGTACGGCACTATTTACATGTCAAATCAAATCAAATCAAATTTTATTTGTCACATACACATGGTTAGCAGATGTTAATGCGAGTGTAGCGAAATGCTTGTGCTTCTAGTTCCGACAATGCAGTGATAACCAACAAGTAATCTAACTAACAATTCCAAAACTACTGTCTTATACACAGTGTAAGGGGATAAGGAACATGTACATAAGGATATATGAATGAGTGATGGTACAGAGCAGCATACAGTAGATGGTATCGAGTACAGTATATACATATGAGATGAGTGTGTAGACAAAGTAAACAAAGTGGCATAGTTAAAGTGGCTAGTGATACATGTGTTACATAAGGATGCAGTCGATGTTGTAGAGTACAGTATATACATATGCATATGAGATGAATAATGTAGGGTAAGTAACATTATATGTGTGTGTTCGTGTAGGTGCACATGGGTGCATTTGAATGAGAGTATGTGTATATTGCATGTGTACAAACACCTTGCATGGCCTCAGCCTCAGGCCAACCGGCATTAGCTGTAAAAACTTTGCCCCTCAGTGTCATTCAAACTTACTTGTTGTTATGTTATATTTGACTTTATTTTTGATCTTTGACCGTCATTCTATCCCCCGACCAGCATCTTCACGACCCACTTGCCTCCATTTCCACATCCCAACCCTCAGCTTCCCTCAGCCCCTCCCACCTATCTCCAGTTCCACATCCCATCCCTCAGCTTCCCTCAGCCCCTCCCTCCTATCTCCACTTCCACATCCCAACCCTCAACTTCCCTCCGCCCCTCCCACCTATCTCCAGTTCCACATACCAACCCTCAGCTTCCCTCAGCCCCTCCCACCTATCTCTGCTGGTCACCCTCTTCGAATTTCTATGCACCATATATCTTTCAACTATGCTGTGATGTTTAACATACGTTTTCAATCTATCTAATCGAATAGAATCCATAGATTGCGAGTTGAAGATAAATACTTTTACTAAGAGTATTAGTATATTAGTAATTGACTGACCCGGGCTCTCCAGATCTCCTAACAGTAATATTTCTAGGGTCGATTTTAGATCAATGTTCTGCATTAACAGCCATTCCTGAACCTGAGACCAGAAACAGGCTACCTGAGAGCAATACCAAAATAAATGGTCTATTGATTCTGTCTCCTCACAGCAAAATCTGCAGAGCTTCGATGATTTTATGCCCCAAATATTCAACATTTTGTTGGAGGCAACAATTCTATATAATAATTTTAGCTGAAAAGCACAAAGTCTTGAATCTTGCGTTGTTTTATATATCAACTCATACACCCTGTACCATGGAATCGGTACATCAAAAATCTCTTCCCAACTATTTCGCAATCTGTATGGCACAGATGTCAACATCCTGGTCCTCAAATGAAACTGGTAACTTTCCTATTTATGCTATTTTTATTCCTCTACCAGTTTGGATCCTTTATATTGGGCAGACAGACCAGTTCCCTACCTCCTCCTGCTGCCACCCGCCTCCTCCAGTATTGATCCTTTATATTGGGCAGACAGACCAGTTCCCTACCTCCTCCAGTATTGATCCTTTATATTGGGCAGACAGACCAGTTCCCTACCTCCTCCAGTATTGATCCTTTATATTGGGCAGACAGAGCAGTTCCCTACCTCCTCCCGCTGCCACCAGGCCTTCCCATACAATTCCGATTACTCTATGAAGGACGTAACTCTACCACTCAAATTTACAATATCATTTAAGAACAAAATTCTCTTTTCAAACATCTTTCCCATAAATACAGGTATTTTAACAACCAGCACATTGAGTTCAGCCATAATATTTGCTGTATCTTTTCAGGGGGGTGAAATTGTAACCAGTTCTGCAATGCTTGCTTAAAAAAGTGAGATACTTTGAAAAAAGTGTCATTGTCAATGAATCGAAAATGAGACATGGCAATCTGCACAATGGCAAAAAGGCCATGTTTAAACAATGGATGAGCTTATCTTAATAATCTACTTGAGAACCATTTAAGGTTCAAGTAAATATTTTGAATGAGTGAAGTTTTTAGAGAGGTTTAGTGCTTTTATATTCAATCATCTCAACCCACCCAATTCATATTCATTATATAGATAGCCTCGTTTTATTTTGTCTGGTTTAGCGTCCCAGATAAAGCTAAATATTTCTTTGCTCGTGAAAAACGAATCATCAGGAGTAGGCAGCGCCATAAGTAAGTGAGTAAACTGAGAAATGACTAAGGGCAGGTATTACATTTCATACAGTTCATAGGCTGTATTTACCTCTCCATGGTTGCAGGGTCTGTTATATTGATTGTTGCAAACGAGGATTTATTATTCTGATAGTTGCAAACAAGGAAATAGAATTATCTTCATCTGTAAAGAAGCATCATTCTCCTGGAGGTTTGAGAAGCAAAGTCTGGCTTAGTTCGTTCATCAATGTGCTCAGTTGACCAATCAGAGTTAGTCATTAACAGTAACGCTTTAGCCCATAGAGTTGACCAATCAGAGTTAGTCATTAACAAATCACAAATATTGCTGCTGTGATTGCACACTGTGGTATTTCACCCAATAGATATGGGAGTTTATCAAAATTGGTTTTGTTTTCAAATTATTTGTTGTTTATATGTGTGATCTGGGGGAAATATGTGTCTCTAATATGGTCAGACATTTGGCAGGAGGTTAGGAATTGCAGCTCAGTTTCTACCCTATTTAGTGGGCAATGTGCACATAGCCTGTCTTCCCTTGAAAGCCTGGTCTGCCTACGGCGGCCTTTCTCAATAGCAAGGCAATACTCAAACTTTCCTCAAAGTTCTGGTGGCAGATAGCCTAGTGGTTAGAGCGTTGGGCCAGTAACCGAAAGGTTGGTGGATCGAATCGTCAAACTGACAAGGTAAGAATCTGTCATTCTGAGCAAGGCAGTTCACCCACTGTTCATAGGCTGTCATTTTAAATAAGAATTTGTTCTTAACTGTTCTTAAATAAAATAAATGCTCACTGAGTCTGTACATAGTCAAAGCTTTCCTTAAGTTTGGGTCAGTCACAGTGGTCAGGTATTCTGCCACTGTGTATTCTCTGTTTACGGCCAAATAGCGTTCTAGTTTGCTCTGTTTTTTTGTTAATTCTTTCCAATGTGTCAAGTAATTCTCTTTTTGTTTTCTCATGATTTGGTTGGGTCTAGATGCATTGCTGTCCTTGGGCTCTGTGCGGTCTTTTTGTGCACAGAACCCCTGTACCAGCTTGCGTAAATGTATTCCACCCTGCATACCACTGCTGGCTTTCTTCTGAAGCTAAGCAGGGTTGGTCCTGGTCAGTCCCTGAATGGGGGACCAGGTGCTGCTGGAAGTGGTGTTGGAGGGCCAGTAGGAGGCACTCTTTCCTCTGGTCTAATTTTTTAAATATATATATCCCAATGCCCCAGGGCAGTGATTGGGGACATTGCCCTGTGTAGCGTGCCGTCTTTCAGATGGGACGTTAAACGGGTGTCCTGACTCTCTGAGGTCATTATAGATCCCAAGGCACTTATCGTAAGAGTCGGGGTGTTAACCCCGGTGTCCTGGCTAAATTCCCAATCTGGCCCTCAAACCATCACGGTCACCAAATAATCCCCAGTTTACAATTGGCTCATTCATCCCCCTCCTCTCCCCTGTAACTATTCCCCAGGTCGTTGCTTTAAATGAGAATGTGTTCTCAGTCAACATACCTGGTAAAATAAATGATAAATAAAAAATCATTTTTACCTTTTTTGAACTAGGCAAGACAGTTAAGAACAAATTCTCATTTACTATGACGGCCTAGGAACAGTGGGTTAACTGCCTTGTTCAGGGGCAGAACAACAGATTTTTACCTTGTCAGCTCGGGGATTCGATCTAGCAACCTATGCTGCCTGGGAATTGAACCCAGCTAAAAAGAATGGGAATCTTCCATTATACCACTACACCAGTAGTTTAGGGGACTCTTCTCCAGGTTCATCTCTCTGTAGGTGATGGCTTTGTTGTGGAAGGTTTGGGAATCGCTTCCTTTTAGGTGGTTGTAGAATTTAACGGCTCTTTTCTCTATTTTGATAATTAGTGGGAATCGGCCTAATTCTGCTCTGCATGCATTATTTGGTGTTTTATGATTTACACAGGGGATATTATTGCAGAATTCTGCATGCAGAGTCTCAATTTGGTGTTTTATGATTTACACAGGGGATATTATTGCAGAATTCTGCATGCAGAGTCTCAATTTGGTGTTTTATGATTTACACAGGGGATATTATTGCAGAATTCTGCGTGCAGAGTCTCAATTTGGTGTTTTATGATTTACACAGGGGATATTATTGCAGAATTCTGCATGCAGAGTCTCAATTTGGTGTTTGTCCCATCTTCTGAAGTCTTGGTTGGTGAGCGGACCCCAGACCTCACAACCATAAAGGGCAATGGGTTCTATAAGTGATTCAAGTATTTTTAGCCAGATCCTAATTGATATGTTGAATGTTATGTTCCTTTTGAAGGCATAGAAGGCCCTTCTTGCCTTCTCTCTCAGCTCATTCACAGCTTTGTGGAAGTTACATGTGGCGCTGATGTTTAGGCCAAGGTTTTGTGTGATCTAGTGTAATGGTGTCAATATGGAATTTGTATTTGTGGTCCTGGCGACTGGACCTTTCTTGGAACACCATTATTTTTGTCTTACTGAGATTTACTGTCAGGGCCCAGGTCTGACAGGTTCCAGGTCTGACAGAATCTGTGCAGAAGACCTAGGTGCTTCTGTAGGCCCTTCTTGGTTGGGGACAGAAGCTCATCCCTGTCTCATCCCTGTCTCATCCCACTGCCCTGTGGAATGAAATGTGTGTTTTTTGCCAATTTTAACTGCTCACTAGTTGTTTGTGTACATAGATTTTATTATGTTTTATGTTTTCCCCCAACACCACTTCCCATCAATTTATATAGCAGACCCTCATGCCAAATTGAGTCAAAAGCTTTTTTGAAATCAACAAAGCATGTGAAAACTTTGCCTTTGTTTTGGCTTGTTTGTTTGTCAATTAGGGTGTGCAGGGTGAATACATGGTCTGTCGTACTGTAATTTGGTAAACATCCAATTTGACATTTCAAATCAAATCAAATGTATTTATATAGCCCTTCGTACATCAGCTGATATCTCAAAGTGCTGTACAGAAACCCAGCCTAAAACCCCAAACAGCAAGCAATGCAGGTGTAGAAGCACGGTGGCTAGGAAAAACTCACGAGAAAGGCCAAAACCTAGGAAGAAACTTAGAGAGAAACCAGGCTATGTGGGGTGGCCAGTCCTCTTCTGGCTGTGCCAGGTGGAGATTATAACAGAACATGGCCAAGATGTTCAAATGTTCATAAATGACCAGCATGGTCGAATAATAACAGCAAGGGCGGTTCGTTGCTCCAGAGCCTTTCCGTTCACCTTCCCACTCCTGGGCCAGACTACACTCAATCATATGACCCACTGAAGAGATGAGTCTTCAGTAAAGACTTAAAGCTTGAGACCGAGTTTGCGTCTCTGACATGGGTAGACAAACCGTTCCATAAAAATGGAGCTCTATAGGAGAAAACCCTGCCTCCAGCTGTTTGCTTAGAAATTCTAGGGACAATTAGGAGGCCTGCGTCTTGTGGCCATAGCGTACGTGTAGGTATGTACGGCAGGACCAAATCAGAGAGATAGGTAGGAGCAAGCCCATGTAATGCTTTGTAGGTTAGCAGTAAAACCTTGAAATCAGCCCTTGCTTTGACAGGAAGCCAGTGTAGGGAGGCTAGCACTGGAGTAATATGATCAAAGTTGTTGGTTCTAGTCAGGATTCTAGCAGCCGTATTTACCACTAACTGAAGTTTATTTAGTGCTTTATCCGGGTAGCCGGAATGTAGAGCATTGCAGTAGTCTAATCATTTTGGACAGAAAGTTTCTGATTTTTGCAATGTTACGTACAGTGCCTTGCGAAAGTATTCAGCCCCCTTGAACTTTTGCCACATTTCAGGCTTTAAACATAAAGATATAAAACTGTATTTTTTTGTGAAGAATCAACAACAAGTGGGACACAATCATGAAGTGGAACGACATTTATTGGATATTTCAAACTTTTTTAACAAATCAAAAACTGAAAAATTGGGCATGCAAAATTATTCAGCCCCCTTAAGTTAATACTTTGTAGCGCCACCTTTTGTTGCGATTACAGCTGTAAGTCGCTTGGGGTATGTCTCTATCAGTTTTGCACATTGAGAGACTGAAATTTTTTCCCATTCCTCCTTGCAAAACAGCTCGAGCTCAGTGAGGTTGGATGGAGAGCATTTGTGAACAGCAGTTTTCAGTTCTTTCCACAGATTCTCGATTGGATTCAGGTCTGAACTTTGAATTGGCCATTCTAACACCTGGATATGTTTATTTTTGAACCATTCCATTGTAGATTTTGCTTTATGTTTTGGATCATTGTCTTGTTGGAAGACAAATCTCCGTCCCAGTCTCAGGTCTTTTGCAGACTCCATCAGGTTTTCTTCCAGAATGGTACTGTATTTGGCTCCATCCATCTTTCCATTTATTTTAACCATTTTCCCTGTCCCTGCTGAAGAAAAGCAGGCCCAAACCATGATGCTGCCACCACCATGTTTGACAGTGGGGATGGTGTGTTCAGGGTGATGAGCTCTGTTGCTTTTACGTCAAACATAACGTTTTGCATTGTTGCCAAAAAGTTACATTTTGGTTTCATCTGACCAGAGCACCTTCTTCCACATGTTTGGTGTGTCTCCCAGGTGGCTTGTGGCAAACTTTAAACGACACTTTTTATGGATATCTTTAAGAAATGGCTTTCTTCTTGCCACTCTTCCATAAAGGCCAGATTTGTGCAATATACGACTGATTGTTGTCCTGTTGTCCTGTTGTCCTATGGATTGTTGTCCTATGGACAGATCTACAGCTGACCTCAGCTGTAGATCTCTGCAGTTCATCCAGAGTGATCATGGGCCTCTTGGCTGCATCTCTGATCAGTCTTCTCCTTGTATGCGCTGAAAGTTTAGAGGGACGGCCAGGTCTTGGTAGATTTGCAGTGGTCTGATACTCCTTCCATTTCAATATTATCGCTTGCACAGTGCTCCTTGGGATGTTTAAAGCTTGGGAAATATTTTTGTATCCAAATCTGGCTTTAAACGTCTTCACAACAGTATCTCGGACCTGCCTGGTGTGTTCCTTGTTCTTCATGATGCTCTCTGCGCTTTTAACGGACCTCTGAGACTATCACAGTGCAGGTGCATTTATACGGAGACTTGATTACACACAGGTGGATTGTATTTATCATCATTAGTCATTTAGGTCAACATTGGATCATTCAGAGATCCTCACTGAACTTCTGGAGAGAGTTTGCTGCACTGAAAGTAAAGGGGCTGAATAATTTTGCACGCCCAATTTTTCAGTTTTTGATTTGTTAAAAAAGTTTGAAATATCCAATAAATGTCGTTCCACTTCATGATTGTGTCCCACTTGTTGTTGATTCTTCACAAAAAAATACAGTTTTATACATTTATGTTTGAAGCCTGAAATGTGGCAAAAGGTCGCAAAGTTCAAGGGGGCCGAATACTTTCGCAAGGCACTGTAGATGGAAAAAATAATGTCCTCAAAATGGTCTTGATATGTTCTTCAAAAGAGAGATCAGGGTCCAGAGTAACGCCGAGGTCCTTCACAGTTTTATTTGAGACGACTGTACAACCATTAAGATTAATTGTCAGATTCAACAGAAGATCTCTTTGTTTCTTGGGACCTAGAACAAGCATCTCTGTTTTGTCCGAGTTTAATAGTAGAACGTTTGCAGCCATCCACTTCCTTATGTCTGAAACACATGCTTCTAGCGAGGGCAATTTTGGGCTTCACCATGTTTCATTGAAATGTACAGCTGTGTGTCATCCGCATAGCAGTGAAAGTTAACATTATGTTTTCGAATAACATCCCCAAGAGGTAAAATATATAGTGAAAACAATAGTGGTCCTAAAACGGAACCTTGAGGAACACCGAGATTTCCAGTTGATTTGTCAGAGGACAAACCATTCACAGAGACAAACTGATATCTTTCCGAAAGATAAGATCTAAACCAGGCCAGAACTTGTCCGTGTAGACCAATTTGGGTTTCCAATCTCTCCAAAAGAATGTGGTGATCGATGGTATCAAAAGCAGCACTAAGGTCTAGGAGCACGAGGACAGATGCAGAGCCTCGGTCCGATGCCATTAAAATGTCATTTACCACCTTCACAAGTGCCGTCTCAGTGCTATGATGGGGTCTAAAACCAGACTGAAGCATTTCGTATACATTGTTTGTCTTCAGGAAGACAGTGAGTTGCTGCGCAACAGCCTTCTCTAAAACTTTTGAGAGGAATGGAAGATTCGATATAGGCCAATAGTTTTATATATTTTCTGGGTCAAGGTTTGGCATTTTCAAGAGGGGCTTTATTACTGCCACTTTTAGTGAGTTTGGTACACATCCGGTGGATAGAGAGCCGTTTATTATGTTCAACATAGGAGGGCCAAGCACAGGAAGCAGCTCTTTCTGTAGTTTAATTGGAATAGGGTCCAGTATGCAGCTTGAAGGTTTAGAGGCCATGATTATTTTCATCATTGTGTCAAGAGATATAGTACTAAAACACTTGAGCGTTTCTCTTGATCCTAGGTCCTGGCAGAGTTGTGCAGACTCAGGACAACTGAGGTTTGGAGGAATACACAGATTTAAAGAGGAGTCCGTAATTTGCTTTCTAATAATCATAATCTTTTCCTCAAAGAAGTTCATGAATTTATCACTGCTAAAGTGAAAGTCATCCTCTCTTGGGGAATGCTGCTTTTTAGTTAGCTTTGCGACAGTATCAAAAAGGAATTTCGGATTGTTCTTATTTTCCTCAATTAAGTTAGAAAAATAGGATGATCGAGCAGCAGTAAGGGCTCTTCGGTACTTTCCAAGCTAGTCGGAAGACTTCCAGTTTGGTGAGGCGCCATTTCCGTTCCAATTTTCTGGAAGCTTGCTTCAGAGCTTGGGTATTTTCTGTGTACCAGGGAGCTAGTTTCTTATGAGAAATGTTTTTAGTTTTCAGGGTTGCAACTGCATCTAGGGTATTGCGCAAGGTTAAATTGAGTTCCTCAGTTAGGTGGTTAACTGATTTGTGTCCTCTGGCGTCCCTGGGTAGACAGAGGGAATCTGGAAGGACATCAAGGAATCTTTGTGTTGTCTGTGAATTTATAACACGACTTTTGATGTTCCTTGGTTGGGGTCTGAGCAAATTATTTGTTGCAATTGCAAACGTAATAAAATGGTGGTCCGATAGTCCAGGATTATGAGGAAAAACATTAAGATCCACAACATTTATTCCATGGGACAAAACTAGGTCCAGCGTATGACTGTGACAGTGAGTGGGTCCAGAGACATGTTGGACAAAACCCACTGAGTCGATGATGGCTCCGAAAGCCTTTTGGAGTGGGTCTGTGGACTTTTCCATGTGAATATTAAAGTCACCAAAGATTAGAATATTATCTGCTATGACTACAAGGTCCGATAGGAATTCAGGGAACTCAGTGAGAAACGCTGTATATGGCCCAGGAGGCCTGTAAACAGTAGCTATAAAAAGTGATTTAGTAGGCTGCATAGATTTCATGACAAGAAGCTCAACTGATGAAAACGTCTTTTTTTTGTAAATTGAAATTTGCTATCGTAAATGTTAGCAACACCTCCGCGGGATGCACGGGGGATATGGTCACTAGTGTAGCCAGGAGGTGAGGCCTCATTAAAAACAGTAAATTCATCAGGCTTAAGCCATGTTTCAGTCAGGCCAATCACATCAAGATTATGATCAGTGATTAGTTCATTGACTATAATTGCCTTTGAAGTAAGGGATCTAACATTAAGTAGCCCTATTTTGAGATGTGAGGTATCATGATCTCTTTCATTAATGACAGGAACGGAGGTGGTCTTTATCCTAGTGAGATTGCTAAGGCGAACACCGCCATGTTTAGTTTTGCCCAACCTAGGTCGAGGCACAGACACGGTCTCAATGGGGATAGCTGAGCTGACTTCACTGACTGTGCTAGTGGCAGACTTCACTATGCTGGCAGGCTGGCTAACAGCCTGCTGCCTGGCCTGCACCCTATTTCATTGTGGAGCTAGAGGAGTTAGAGCCCTGACTATGTCGGTAGATAAGATGAGAGCACCCCTCCAGCTAGGATGGAGTTCGTCACTCCTCAGCAGATCAGGCTTGGTCCTGTTTGTGGGTGAGTCCCAGAAAGAGGGCCAATTATCTACAAATTCTATCTTTTGGGAGGGGCAGAAAACAGTTTTCAACCAGCGATTGAGTTGTGAGACTCTGCTGTAGAGCTCATCACTCCCCCTAACTGGGAGGGGGCCAGAGACAATTACTTGATGCCGACACATCTTTCTAGCTGACATACACGCAGAAGCTATGTTGCGCTTGGTGATCTCTGACTGTTTCATCCAAACATCGTTGGTGCTGACGTGGATAACAATATCTCTATACTCTCTACACTCGGCAGTTTTAGCTTTAGCCAGCACCATCTTCAGATTAGCCTTAACGTCGGTAGCCCTGCCCCCTGGTAAACAGTGTATGATCGCTGGATGATTCGTTTTAAGTCTAATACTGCGGGTAATGGAGTCGCCAATGACTAGAGTTTTCAATTTGTCAGAGCTAATGGTGGGAAGCTTCGGCGTCTCAGACCCCGTAACGGGAGGAGTAGAGACCAGAGAAGACTCAGCCACTGACTCGGACCCGCTGCTTAATGGGGAAAACCGGTTCAAAGTTTCTGTCGGCTGAATGAGCGACACCGGTTGAGCGTTCCTACAGCATTTCCTTCCAGAAACCGTGAGAAAGTTGTCCGGCTGCGGGGACCGTGCGAGGGGATTTATACTACTATCTGTACTTACTGGTGGCACAGACGCTGTTTCATCCTTTCCTACACTGAAATTACCCTTGCCTAACGATTGTGTCTGAAGCTGGGCTTGCAGCACAGATATCCTCGCCGTAAGGCGAGTACAGCGACTGCAATTAGAAGGCATCATGTTAATGTTACTACTTAGCTTCGGCTGTTGGAGGTCCTGACGAATCGTGTCCAGATAAAGCGTCCGGAGTGAAAAAGTTGAGGAAAAAATAAATAAATATATATATGAACGGTAATTAAAAAGTGAAAACCGTAAAGTTGTCAGGTAGCAAAATAGGTTGGCAACAAAACATTTGCTCAGTACATTGTTTTCACTGAGGAAATGTACGAGTCTGCTGTTAATGATAATGCAGAGGTTTTCCCAAGGTTGCTGTTGATGCATATCCCACGGTAGTTATTGGGGTCAAATGTTTGATCAGTCCTTGGTTCCAAATATTAGGGAAGATGGCAGAGCTGAGAATGTTGAAGACTTTAAGTATAGCCAACTGGAATTTGTTGGCTTCATATTTAATAATTTCATTGAGGATACCATCAACCCCACAGGCCTTTTTGGGTTGGAGGGTTTGTATTTTGTCCTGTAGTTCATTCAAGGTAATTAGAGAATTTTACAGAGTCTTTAATAGTTGATTCTAAGATCTGTATTTGATCATGTATATGTTTTTTCTGTTTGTTCTTTGTTATAGGGCCAATAAGATTGGACCAGTGGTTTACATCTCCGCTTTGGATAGATAACTGTTCCTGTTGTTTGTTTAGTGTTTTCCAATTCTTCAAATACATTGAGCTTTCTGACGTGCTGTTCCTTCTCTTTCTGTAGTGTATTTCTGTATTGTTTTAGTGATTCACCATAGTGAAGGCGTAGACACAGGTCTCTATGTTTTTGTTAATTTTCTTTGTTTGTCTGCTTGACATTTTAGATTTGATAGGGAAGCTGATAGGTCAAATACACTGTTTAGGTTTTCTGCAGCCAAGTTTACACCTCCACTATTACAGTGGAATGTTTGGTCCAGGATGTTGTCTGAAAGGGATTGAATTTGTTGTTGCCTAATTGTATTTTGGTAGGTTCATTCATTCATTCCTACACTACATTACTTCCTTCTATAGCATTTCTTAATATTATTCCGTTCCTTTGGCTTTGATGCCTCATGATTGAGTATTGCTCTGTTCCAATGTTGTTAGTTGTGTGGTGTTTCTCTCTCTTTCTCTCAATTCAATGTAATAACGGATCTGTGAGACAGGAAGCAGGTGAAACGTTTAATAAAACAACAACACCAATAACGAGACATTTACATAAATCTACGAGGCATATAAAGGGGAGGAAATTATGAAGGTAATGAAGTCCAGGTGTGAATCATAATGATGAGTGCCAGGTGTCAATCATAATGATGAATGCCAGGTGTGAATCATAATGATGAGTGCCAGGTGTAAATCATAATGATGAGTGCCAGGTGTGAATCATAATGATGAGTGCCAGGTGTGAATCATAACGATGAGTGCCAGGTGTGAATCATAACGATGAGTGCCAGGTGTGAATCATAACGATGAGTGCCAGGTGTGAATCATAATGATGAGTGCCAGCTGTGAATCATAATGATGAGTGCCAGGTGTAAATCATAACGATGAGTGCCAGGTGTGAATCATAACGATGAGTGCCAGGTGTGAATCATAACGATGAATGCCAGGTGTGAATCATAATGATGAGTGCCAGGTGTGAATCATAACGATGAGTGCCAGGTGTGAATCATAATGATGAGTGCCAGGTGTGAATCATAATGATGAGTACCAGGTGTGAATCATAACGATGAGTGCCAGGTGTGAATCATAACGATGAGTGCCAGGTGTGAATCATAATGATGAGTGCCAGGTGTGAGTGCCAGGTGTGAATCATAACGATGAGTGCCAGGTGTGAATCATAATGATGAGTGCCAGGTGTGAATCATAACGATGAGTGCCAGGTGTGAATCATAACGATGAGTGCCAGGTGTGTGATGAGTGCCAGGTGGGAATCATAATGATGAGTGCCAGGTGTGAATCATAACGATGAGTGCCAGGTGTGAATCATAATGATGAGTGCCAGGTGTAAATCATAATGATGAGTAAATCATAATGATGAGTGTAAATCCAGGTGTGAATCATAACGATGAGTGCCAGGTGTGAATCATAACGATGAGTGCCAGGTGTGAATCATAATGATGAGTGCCAGGTGTGAATCATAATGATGAGTGCCAGGTGTGAATCATAACGATGAGTGCCAGGTGTGAATCATAACGATGAGTGCCAGGTGTGAATCATAATGATGAGTGCCAGGTGTGAGTGCCAGGTGTGAATCATAACGATGAGTGCCAGGTGTGAATCATAATGATGAGTGCCAGGTGTGAATCATAACGATGAGTGCCAGGTGTGAATCATAATGATGAGTGCCAGGTGGGAATCATAATGATGAGTGCCGGGTGTGAATCATAACGATGAGTGCCAGGTGTGTGATGAGTGCCAGGTGGGAATCATAATGATGAGTGCCAGGTGTGAATCAAAACGATGAGTGCCAGGTGTGAATCATAATGATGAGTGCCAGGTGTGAATCAT
The DNA here is from genome assembly GCF_021184085.1 of Oncorhynchus gorbuscha. NCBI lineage: Eukaryota > Metazoa > Chordata > Actinopteri > Salmoniformes > Salmonidae > Oncorhynchus > Oncorhynchus gorbuscha. The sequence continues at coordinate 86,742,194 of NC_060183.1, read as the reverse complement.
AACGATGAGTGCCAGGTGTGAATCATAATGATGAGTGCCAGGTGTAAATCATAATGATGAGTGCCAGGTGTGAATCATAACGATGAGTGCCAGGTGTGAATCATAACGATGAGTGCCAGGTGTGAATCATAATGATGAGTGCCAGGTGTGAATCATAATGATGAGTGCCAGGTGTGAATCATAATGATTTAACCAGGTAGGCTAGTTGAGAACACCTTTATTTAACCAGGTAGGCTAGTTGAGAACACCTTTATTTAACCAGGTAGGCTAGTTGAGAACACCTTTATTTAACCAGGTAGGCTAGTTGAGAACACCTTTATTTAACCAGGTAGGCAAGTTGAGAACACCTTTATTTAACCAGGTAGGCAAGTTGAGAACAGGTTCTCATTTACAATTGCGACCTGGCCAAGATAAAGCAAAGCAGTTCGACAGATACAACGACACAGAGTTACACATGGAGTAAAACAAACATACAGTCAATAATACAGTAGAAACAAGTCTATATACGATGTGAGCAAGTGAGGTGAGATAAGGGAGGTAAAGGCAAAAAAAGGCCATGGTGGCAAAGTAAATACAATATAGCAAGTAAAACACTGGAATGGTAGATTTGCAGTGGAAGAATGTGCAAAGTAGAAATAAAAATAATGGAGTGCAAAGGAGCAAAATAAATAAATAAATACAGTAGGGAAAGAGGTAGTTGTTTGGACTAAATTATAGGTGGGCTATGTACAGGCGCAGTAATCTTTGAGCTGCTCTGAAAGTTGGTACTTAAAGCTAGTGAGGGAGATAAGTGTTTCCAGTTTCAGAGATTATTGTAGTTCGTTCCAGTCATTGGCAGCAGAGAACTGGAAGGAGAGGCAGCCAAAGAAAGAATTGGTTTTGGGGGTGACAAGAGAGATATACCTGCTGGAGCGTGTGCTACAGGTGGGAGATGCTATGGTGACCAGCGAGCTGAGATAAGGGGGGACTTTAGCTATATATAGTGTATTACTACCCCATGGTCCTGGTCTAATATAGTGCTCTATATAGTGTATTACTACCCCATGGTCCTGGTATAATATAGTGTATTACTACCCCATGGTCCTGGTATAATATAGTGTATTACTACCCCATGGTCCTGGTCTAATATAGTGTATTACTACCCCATGGTCCTGGTCTAATATAGTGCTCTATATAGTGTATTACTACCCCATGGTCCTGGTCTAATATAGTGTATTACTACCCCATGGTCCTGGTCTAATATAGTATATTACTACCCCATGGTCCTGGTCTAATATAGTGTATTACTACCCCATGGTCCTGGTATAATATAGTGTATTACTACCCCATGGCCCTGGTCTAATATAGTGTATTACTACCCCATGGTCCTGGTATAATATAGTGTATTACTACCCCATGGTCCTGGTCTAATATAGTGTATTACTACCCCATGGTCCTGGTCTAATATAGTGCTCTATATAGTGTATTACTACCCCATGGTCCTGGTATAATATAGTGTATTACTACCCCATGGTCCTGGTATAATATAGTGTATTACTACCCCATGGTCCTGGTCTAATATAGTGTATTACTACCCCATGGTCCTGGTATAATATAGTGTATTACTACCCCATGGTCCTGGTCTAATATAGTGTATTACTACCCCATGGTCCTGGTATAATATAGTGTATTACTACCCCATGGTCCTGGTCTAATATAGTGTATTACTACCCCATGGTCCTGGTATAATATAGTGTATTACTACCCCATGGTCCTGGTATAATATAGTGTATTACTACCCCATGGTCCTGGACTAATATAGTGTATTACTACCCCATGGTCCTGGTCTAATATATATAGTGTATTACTACCCCATGGTCCTGGTATAATATAGTGTATTACTACCCCATGGTCCTGGACTAATATAGTGTATTACTACCCCATGGTCCTGGTCTAATAATGTAGTGCTCTAATATAGTGTATTACTACCCCATGGTCCTGGTCTAATATAGTGTATTACTACCCCATGGTCCTGGTATAATATAGTGTATTACTACCCCATGGTCCTGGACTAATATAGTGTATTACTACCCCATGGTCCTGGACTAATGTAGTGCTCTATATAGTGTATTACTACCCCATGGTCCTGGTATAATATAGTGTATTACTACCCCATGGTCCTGGTATAATATAGTGTATTACTACCCCATGGTCCTGGACTAATATAGTGTATTACTACCCCATGGTCCTGGTCTAATATAGTGCTCTATATAGTGTATTACTACCCCATGGTCCTGGTATAATATAGTGTATTACTACCCCATGGTCCTGGTCTAATATAGTGTATTACTACCCCATGGTCCTGGACTAATGTAGTGCTCTATATAGTGTATTACTACCCCATGGTCCTGGTCTAATATAGTGTATTACTACCCCATGGTCCTGGTATAATATAGTGTATTACTACCCCATGGTCCTGGTATAATATAGTGTATTACTACCCCATGGTCCTGGTATAATATAGTGTATTACTACCCCATGGTCCTGGACTAATATAGTGTATTACTACCCCATCGTCCTAGACTAATGTAGTGCTCTATATAGTGTATTACTACCCCATGGTCCTGGTATAATATGGTGTATTACTGCCCCATGGTCCTGGTCTAATATAGTGTATTACTACCCCATGGTCCTGGACTAATATAGTGTATTACTACACCATGGTCCTGGACTAATGTAATGCTCTATATAGTGTATTACTACCCCATGGTCCTGGTATAATATGGTGTATTACTGCCCCATGGTCCTGGTCTAATATAGTGTATTACTACCCCATGGCCCTGGTATAATATAGTGTATTACTGCCCCATGGTCCTGGACTAATATAGTGTATTACTACCCCATGGTCCTGGTCTAATATAGTGCTCTATATAGTGTATTACTACCCCATGGTCCTGGTCTAATATAGTGTATTACTACCCCATGGTCCTGGTCTAATATAGTGTATTACTACCCCATGGTCCTGGTCTAATATAGTGTATTACTACCCCATGGTCCTGGACTAATGTAGTGCTCTATATAGTGTATTACTACCCCATGGTCCTGGTATAATATGGTGTATTACTGCCCCATGGTCCTGGTCTAATATAGTGTATTACTACCCCATGGCCCTGGTATAATATAGTGTATTACTGCCCCATGGTCCTGGACTAATATAGTGTATTACTACCCCATGGTCCTGGTCTAATATAGTGCTCTATATAGTGTATTACTACCCCATGGTCCTGGTATAATATAGTGTATTACTACCCCATGGTCCTGGTCTAATATAGTGTATTACTACCCCATGGTCCTGGTCTAATATAGTGCTCTATATAGTGTATTACTACCCCATGGTCCTGGTATAATATGGTGTATTACTACCCCATGGTCCTGGTCTAATATAGTGCTCTATATAGTGTATTACTACCCCATGGTCCTGGTATAATATAGTGTATTACTACCCCATGGTCCTGGTATAATATAGTGTATTACTACCCCATGGTCCTGGTCTAATATAGTGTATTACTACCCCATGGTCCTGGTCTAATATAGTGCTCTATATAGTGTATTACTACCCCATGGTCCTGGTCTAATATAGTGTATTACTACCCCATGGTCCTGGTCTAATATAGTGTATTACTACCCCATGGTCCTGGTCTAATATAGTGTATTACTACCCCATGGTCCTGGTATAATATAGTGTATTACTACCCCATGGTCCTGGACTAATATAGTGTATTACTACCCCATGGTCCTGGACTAATGTAGTGCTCTATATAGTGTATTACTACCCCATGGTCCTGGTCTAATATAGTGTATTACTACCCCATGGTCCTGGTATAATATAGTGCATTACTACCCCATGGTCCTGGACTAATATAGTGTATTACTACCCCATGGTCCTGGACTAATGTAGTGCTTTATATAGTGTATTACTACCCCATGGTCCTGGTCTAATATAGTGTATTACTACCCCATGGTCCTGGTCTAATATAGTGTATTACTACCCCATGGTCCTGGTCTAATATAGTGTATTACTACCCCATGGTCCTGGTATAATATAGTGTATTACTACCCCATGGTCCTGGACTAATATAGTGTATTACTACCCCATGGTCCTGGACTAATGTAGTGCTCTATATAGTGTATTACTACCCCATGGTCCTGGTCTAATATAGTGTATTACTACCCCATGGTCCTGGTCTAATATAGTGTATTACTACCCCATGGTCCTGGTCTAATATAGTGCTCTATATAGTGTATTACTACCCCATGGTCCTGGTATAATATAGTGTATTACTACCCCATGGTCCTGGACTAATGTAGTGTATTACTACCCCATGGTCCTGGACTAATGTAGTGCTCTATATAGTGTATTACTACCCCATGGTCCTGGTATAATATGGTGTATTACTGCCTCATGGTCCTGGTCTAATGTAGTGCTATATATATTGAATAGGCTGCCATTAGGCCTGGGCTTTATTTAGATTTTATACTATGACATTTTCTGCCAACTTTTCTGTATCCTCTTCTTTGTATCTGAAAGGTATTGTGGTATCAAAGCCAACACTTTTATTTCGACTAATTACCTGCTAATCATTTTTGTAAAATTCTGCTCATGGCTTAATATGAAACATAGCCATAATACTGAGGCGGTATTGACACGCACTGCACTCTTCATCTCTTGATGGTTGCTAGGCAGCAAACTTCTGCAATCCTCCTGGCATGTCACTTCACCCATCTCTTCACTTAGCCTGTCACATGCACTGTTTTCTAACAGCAGCTGGATGCAGATTTACTGTGGGTATAAATGTCACTGATTTCACAAAATATTGGAATATAGTAGACGACAACACACAGATAAAGGCTCTGTTCAACAAGCTAAAGAACATGACAACACACAGATAAAGGCTCTGTTCAACGAGCTAAAGAACACGACAACACACAGATAAAGGCTCTGTTCAACAAGCTAAAGAACATGACAACACACAGATAAAGGCTCTGTTCAACAAGCTAAAGAACATGACAACACACAGATAAAGGCTCTGTTCAACAAGCTAAAGAACATGACAACACACAGATAAAGGCTCTGTTCAACAAGCTAAAGAACATGACAACACACAGATAAAGGCTCTGTTCAACAAGCTAAAGAACACGACAACACACAGATAAAGGCTCTGTTCAACAAGCTAAAGAACACGACAACACACAGATAAAGGCTCTGTTCAACAAGCTAAAGAACACGACAACACACAGATAAAGGCTCTGTTCAACAAGCTAAAGAACACGACAACACACAGATAAAGGCTCTGTTCAACAAGCTAAAGAACACGACAACACACAGATAAAGGCTCTGTTCAACAAGCTAAAGAACACGACAACACACAGATAAAGGCTCTGTTCAACAAGCTAAAGAACACGACAACACACAGATAAAGGCTCTGTTCAACAAGCTAAAGAACATGACAACACACAGATAAAGGCTCTGTTCAACAAGCTAAAGAACAAGACAACACACAGATAAAGGCTCTGTTCAGATAAACAAGCTAAAGAACACGACAACACACAGATAAAGGCTCTGTTCAACAAGCTAAAGAACACGACAACACACAGATAAAGGCTCTGTTCAACAAGCTAAAGAACACGACAACACACAGATAAAGGCTCTGTTCAACAAGCTAAAGAACACGACAACACACAGATAAAGGCTCTGTTCAACAAGCTAAAGAACACGACAACACACAGATAAAGGCTCTGTTCAACAAGCTAAAGAACACTAAAGAACACGACAACACACAGATAAAGGCTCTGTTCAACAAGCTAAAGAACATGACAACACACAGATAAAGGCTCTGTTCAACAAGCTAAAGAACAAGACAACACACAGATAAAGGCTCTGTTCAACAAGCTAAAGAACACGACAACACACAGATAAAGGCTCTGTTCAACAAGCTAAAGAACACGACAACACACAGATAAAGGCTCTGTTCAACAAGCTAAAGAACACGACAACACACAGATAAAGAACTAAAGAACGACAACACACAGATAAAGGCTCTGTTCAACAAGCTAAAGAACACGACAACACACAGATAAAGGCTCTGTTCAACAAGCTAAAGAACACGACAACACACAGATAAAGGCTCTGTTCAACAAGCTAAAGAACACGACAACACACAGATAAAGGCTCTGTTCAACAAGCTAAAGAACACGACAACACACAGATAAAGGCTCTGTTCAACAAGCTAAAGAACACGACAACACACAGATAAAGGCTCTGTTCAACAAGCTAAAGAACACGACAACACACAACACACAGATAAAGGCTCTGTTCAACAAGCTAAAGAACACGACAACACACAGATAAAGGCTCTGTTCAACAAGCTAAAGAACACGACAACACACAGATAAAGGCTCTGTTCAACAAGCTAAAGAACACGACAACACACAGATAAAGGCTCTGTTCAACAAGCTAAAGAACACGACAACACACAGATAAAGGCTCTGTTCAAAAGCTAAAGAACACGACAACACACAGATAAAGGCTCTGTTCAACAAGCTAAAGAACACGACAACACACAGATAAAGGCTCTGTTCAACAAGCTAAAGAACACGACAACACACAGATAAAGGCTCTGTTCAACAAGCTAAAGAACACGACAACACACAGATAAAGGCTCTGTTCAACAAGCTAAAGAACATGACAACACACAGATAAAGGCTCTGTTCAACAAGCTAAAGAACACGACAACACACAGATAAAGGCTCTGTTCAACAAGCTAAAGAACACGACAACACACAGATAAAGGCTCTGTTCAACAAGCTAAAGAACACGACAACACACAGATAAAGGCTCTGTTCAACAAGCTAAAGAACACGACAACACACAGATAAAGGCTCTGTTCAACAAGCTAAAGAACACGACAACACACAGATAAAGGCTCTGTTCAACAAGCTAAACATAAGGGTGTAGCTCTTCCAACATCTCTTTTTCCAGGCAAAACAAAACACTGGACTGCGGCCGTTCGTAACGTCTGTGTCAGAACAGGTGAACCACTTTCTGACTAACGAGGACAACACATGACACCATCCTGACCAACGAGGGTAATTCCATTCAGTACGCCACACCCAAAGAAAACCAATCTCAAAAATGAAATAGAAAGACTCACACACACAGACTCACACACACACTGGGACTGGCCTGTAAATCTGCATTGAGAACCTGTTTTCTATTCTAAACCAATGTTTTCTCCCCACCAATTGGTGTTTGCTGAACCTGTATTTGGTCAGGAGTTGTCTCTGTTTTGTATCTCTGACAGAGGGGAGATATTCTGACAATTAGTTTTCTCTTTATACTCAATTCAATTCAATTTAAGGGCAATGGGAAACATTTGTGTACATTGCAAATACAAGTGACAAAGTTAATAAACCAAAGTGAAATAAACAATAACATTTAACTTCTCTGGGATATGACGCTAGTGTCAACAGCCAGTGAAATTGCAGGTCGCCAAATTCAAAACAACAGTAATATCATAATTAAAATTCCTCAAACACTCAAGTAATTATACACCATTATAAAGATAAACTTCTTGTTAATCCAGCCTCAGTGTCTGATTTCAAAAAGGCTTCACGGTGAAAGCACACCTTGCGATAATGTTAGGTCAGCGCCGAGCAACAGAAAACCATACAGCCATTTTCCAAAGAAGGAGAGGTGTCACAATAGACAGAAATAGCGTTGAAATGAATCACTAACCTTTGATGATCTTCACCGGATGGCAGGGACTCAGGAATCCCAGTTCCACAATAAATGTTTGTTTTGTTCGATAAAGTCCATCATTTATGTCCAAATACCTCCTTTTTGTTAGCGCGTTTACCCCAGTAATCCAAATGCTCAAATGCTCCATCACTCAGTTCAGACAAAAAGTCCAAAAAGTAATATTACAGCTCGTAGAAACATGTCAAACGATGTATAGAATCAATATTTAGGATGCTTTTAACATAAATCTTCAATAATGTTTCAATCTGACAATTCCTTTGTCTTTAGAAATGAAAAGGAAGGCAGCAGACTCTCTTGGCCGCATGCGAGACTTAGCTCATTCTGCCAGACACCTGGGTCATTCAGTTCCCATTCCTCCCTCCTTCACAGTAGAAGCCTGAAACAAGGTTCAAAAGACTGTTGACATCTAGTGGAAGCCTTAGGAAGTGCAATGACCCCATAGACAATGTATATTGGATAGGCAAAGACTTGAAAAACTACAAACCCCAGATTTCCCACTTCCTGGTTGGATTCTTCTCAGGTTTTTGCCTGCCATATGAGTTATTTTATACTCACAGACATCATTCAAACAGTTTTAGAAACCTCAGAGTGTTTTCTATCATCATCTACTAATCCTATGCATATTCTAGCTTTTGGTCCTGAGTAGCGGGCCGTTTACTCTGGGCACCTTATTCATCCAAGCTACTCAATACTGCCCCCCAGTCCCATGAAGTTTTAACAGTAAATATTACACTCACAAAAGTTCCAAAAGCATAAAGACATTTCAAATGTCATATTGTGTGCAAACAGTTAAAGTACACAAGGGAAAATAAATAAACATAAATATGGGTTGCATTTACAATGGTCACAAATCACAAATCTTGCTGCTGTGATGGCCCACTGTGGTATTTCACCCAATAGATATGGGAGTTTATCAAAATTAGGATTGATTCAGAATTATTTGTTGGTCTGTGTAATCTGACGGAAATATGTACATCTCATATGCTCATACATTTGGCAGGAGGTTAGGAAGTGCAGCTCAGTTTCCACCTCATTTTGTGGCCAGTGAGCACATAGCCTGTCTTCTCTTGAGAGCCATGTCTGCCCACTGCAGCCTTTCTCAAAAGCAAGGCTATTGCTCAGTGAGTCTGTACATAGTCAAAGCTTTCCTTAATTTTGGGTCAGTCACAGTGGTCAGGTATTCTGCCACTGTGTACTCTTTGTTTATAGCCAAATAGCGTTCTAGTTTGCTCAGTTTTTTTTAAATTCTTTCCAATGTGTCAAGTAATTATCTTTTAGTTTTCTCAGGATTTGGTTGGGTCTAATTGTGTTGCTGTCCTGGGGGTGTGTTTGTGTTTGTGAACAGAGCCCCAGGACCAGCTTGCTTAGGGGACTCTTCTCCAGGTTCATCTCTCTGTAGGTGATGGCTTTGTTATGGAAGGTCCCTCATCTTATGGCAGGCAGCAGCGTAGTGCGTTATGGAAGGTTTTCTTCCTTTTAGGTGGTTGTAGAATTGAACTTCTCTTTCCTGGATCTCTCTCTCTCTCTCTCTCTCTCTCTCTCTCTCTCTCTCTCTCTCTCTCTCTCTCTCTCCCTCTCTCTCTCTCTCTCTCCCTCTCTCTCTCGCTCCCTCTCTCTGTGGCTCTCTCTCTCTCTCTCTCTCTCTCTCTGTGGCTCTCTCTCTCTCTCTCTCTCTGTGGCTCTCTCTGTGGCTCTCTCTCTCTCTCTCTCTGTGGCTCTCTCTCTCTCTCTCTCTCTCTGTGGCTCTCTCTCTCTCTCTCTCTCTGTGGCTCTCTCTCTCTCTCTCTGTGGCTCTCTCTCTCTCTCTCTCTCTCTCTCTCTCTCTCTCTCTCTCTCTCTCTCTCTCTCTCTCTCTCTCTCTGTGGCTCTCTCTCTGTGGCTCTCTCTCTGTGGCTCTCTCTCTCTCTCTGTGGCTCTCTCTCTCTCTGTGTCTCTCTCTCTCTCTGTGTCTCTCTCTGTGTCTCTCTCTGTGTCTCTCTCTCTCTCTCTCTCTCTCTCTCTCTCTCTCTCTCTCTCTCTCTCTCTCTCTCTCTCTCTCTCTCTCTCTCTCTCTCTCTCTCTCTCTCTCTCTCTCTCTCTCTCTCTCTCTCTCTCTCTCTCTCTCTCTCTCTCTCTCTCAGTCTCATATTGCCAAGGCTTACTTTGGAGATTTACAATATTAACATAATTTATAATAATAATCAATATTGTCAACAGGGCAACAGTAACAACAATAACCAAGGGTCAAAATAACCATACATTTAACAATAACAATAAGCACAGAGGACATGTGCAGTTTGGTTGGTCTGTCAGACACTGTCTCTCACCTTATGACAGGCAGCAATGTAGTGCTCTGCCAACCCACAGCTCTCTGCGTCCTCCCCCAACAGGACGGGTAGCCTATCCTCATCAGAGAGGTCTTCAATG